>NW_024753133.1:147500-457500 GCF_018991925.1 Homarus americanus
CCTCGTCCTCCCTGCTTTCTCTCTCCCTCTCTTTCTTCCTTCCTCATGATTCGCTCCCTTCCACCCTACTTGCTTGCTTGCTTCTAACGTCCCTACCATCATGTTTGTTTCCCTCTTTATTCCCTCCTTCACTATTTACCTACTTCCATAATCTCGCTTTCCTCCCTGATTGTTCCCTCTCAATGCTTGCTTGCTCCCTCCCACTTACCCCCTTACCTGTCTCTCCCTCTGTTAGCTTATTTCTTCCATGCCTCCTTGTTTATTTGTTTTCTCACTGACTTCTTTCTCCCTCTTCCTTTTCTGCCTCCTTCTATCCATCCTTACTCCCCCTTTCCCGTCTTCCCTCCCTTCCTCCCTCTATCCTTGCTTGCTCCCTCCCTCCCCCAGCTCCTGGTTCACCCAAATGGCCAGTCCCACCCTTGCTTGAGTCCCTGTCTGTCTGTCTGTCAGTCATATTTTTCTCTTTGTCTGTCTGTATTTCTTTCCATCTCGTTCCTGTATGTTTGTTGGCCTGTTTATCTATTAACCTGTTTAACTTTGTCTGCTTATATATCAATCTGTTTGTGTTTTTTATTTGACCTATAAAGTATATCAGTAATTTATAACAATTAGAACAACAATTAAGAATAAAAATGATAGTAAAGATGAAGAAAAATTATCTAAATTTCATAAGAGTTACCAAATGTCTGAAAGTTCACCCTATGTAAAAATTATTAACAATTTTGTTAATCTAAATAAAAATATAAGATTAATAAAAAAATATTTAACAACATACTTCAGTACTACTTATATAATCCTTTATAAATAAAAATGAAGAAAACATATATTACAAGTTTAATAAAAGTACAGTAAAAACGGAATACAATTTTCTGGGTGTAATAGTTAAAGACGAACATTTCAGAAGCTGTGTGTCATGTCTGAAAGGCTCAGAGTCGGGGCAGAAGAGTGTTATTTCTTGTGAGCCATAAGGAGGAAAATCCCACTGCAGTCATGCGCCAAACTGACCGCACGCCGCTTGTGCCATGAAGGTCATATTCTCATGCGGATCTTTGCCTGAGCTCTGAATGTGGGACTCTATCCTCTCTCACTCTCTCCCTCCCCCCCTCTCTCTCACACACACGCACGCACACAGACACTCACACACACACACCTTTATATCTTTCTTCCTTATTTCTTTTAATCTTTTATTATTATGATTTACTTCTTGCCTCTTTCACACCATTCTCTCTCACTCTTACACTGTTTCTCTCTCTCTTCCTCTACTTGTTGCTAAGGTTCGCTGGCAACGTAGGCAGTCAGACAGCTTCTTAGTGAGTGATCTTCATGCGCCTCTCTCTCTGTCTCTCTCTCCTTCCCTCCCTGTTTATTCCTTACTTCGTTTCCTAATGGTTTCTCGCTCCCTCTCTTCACGGTATTTCCCTCCTCTAGTACTAGTTCCCTTCCTCCTTTATTCCCTCCTTCCCTTCCTTCTTCCCTCCTACTCTACCTCTTTCCTCCAACCCCTTATCCATTATTACTTCCCATCTTCCTTTTTCTCTACCTTCCATTTTCTATTCCTGTTTCTTCCTTCCTCCATTTATTCCTGCTTACATCTCTCTCTCTCTCTCTCTTACACACACACACACACACACACACACACACACACACACACACACACACACACATACACACACACACACACACACACACAAACACACACACACACACACACACACACATACACGCATAAAAAACTTTCCGTCTTCCACTTGACCTTCACATCAGCCAGCCAGCTGATCTAAGCGAGAACCCAGTCTAAGGACACACACACACACACACACACACACACACACACACACACACACATTGTAATAACATTTTGGCAACTATGTACCAAATTCCCAAAATATTAATAATAATAATAATATTAATAATAATAAATAGGGACAAGACAAAGAAAAAAATTAAATTAAAAGGAAAATTGGGAATTTCTTCAATATTCCAGGGTACAGTGTGGTAATGTACCCTAGAAGACTGTGGCAAAAGACCACAGGGTACAGCATGGTACAAGACCCTGAGATACAGATGGGAACTTTGCCCAAGGATACAATGTGCCATTTTTAAATACAGCACTGTACAAAACCCAAGGGTACAGGGTAATGAAATGCCCCCAGGATAAAGCATGGTACAATGTTCCAGGGTACAGATACAATACCCAGGTTATATTGTGGTACAACTCTCAAGGGTACAGCGTGGTGCAATATTACAGTGTACAGTACAAAACGGTACAAGATCTCAGAATAGCGAGTGATACAATGCCACTTGGTTGGGTGTGTTATAATTTCACAGGGTATAGTGGAACAATAATTCAAGGTACACTATGGTCAAATGTCCAAGGGTATTATAGTACAATACCTTAGAGTAAAATATATCAAAAGGTATATAGCCATCAAGATCCCAGAACACCTGGTGTAACAATACCCAGGATACAGTATGGTACAATACCCAGGGTACAGTATGGTACAATACACAGGGCACAGTGTGGTACAATACCAAGGGTAAAGTATGGTACAATATATAGGGTACAGTGTGGTACAAGACTCAGGGTAGTGTGGTACAATACCCAGGGTACAGTATGGTACAATACACAGGGCACAGTGTGGTACAATACCAAGGGTAAAGTGTGGTACAATACCAAGGGTACAGTGTGGTACAAGACTCAGGGTAGTGTGGTACAATACCCAGGGTACAGAATGGAACAATACCCAGGGCACAGTGTGGTACTGTACCAAGGGTAAAGTGGTACAACAGTCAAGGTACAGTATAATGTGGTACAATACCCAGGGTACACTGTGGTACAAGACCCAGAGTCCGGCACAATAGCCAGGGAAATGTGGTACGTGGCCTCATGACACACTGTGGTGCACTATGGCACAATATCCCAGGGTGTATCGTGGTACATGATCTCAGTGCATGATGTACCCCAATATTCTAGGGTACAATGAGGTACAAGACCACAAGGTACAGCGTGGTACAATATGACAGAAGACAGTGCATGACCAAGTCAGAAGCAAGGCGTCTGGGGCGGGCGGTTGCATGAAGGTATTGATCTGCATGTGAGTGCTTGTGCTTGCAGGCGGCGGGGCTGAGGAGCAGGCAGGCGGCCCCAGTGCATGAGCCGTGCTTGAGGTGGTCGCTGCTCTGCTTCACGCCGCCGCTACCCGCCGCTACCCCGCCGTCGTCGTCGCCGCCGTGTAGTCTACCGCACCAACCCCCCCTGGCCTAGTGCCAACACCCCCCTTCCCCCCTCCCCCCTAGTGCCAATGTGTGGGAGTGTTACAGTGCCGGTGTAGGGAGAGGGGTAGGGAGAGGGTAGGGGGGAGGGGATGGGGGCAGTGCCACGCCCCCCTTTTTCCCATATTCCCCACCCCCTCCCTTAGTGCCAATGTGTGGGGGTGTGTACAGTGCCGGTGTAGGGGGGAGGGGTTAGGAGGAGGGTAAGGGGTAAAGGGGGGGCAGTGCCACGCCCCCTACTACCGCACCTCATCGTCATCCACCCCCAGCACCCCCCTCCCCCAGAGTGGTGACCGTAGTGCACTATGCTGCCTCCCTCAGCTATTACTACTGCTGCTGGCGGCCACCTCCTGCTACACCCCCCTACGGTATCTACGGTCTCCTGGGGGCGGTCACTGATCTCCCTGCCCGGCCTCCAAGTCTCCCCGCCCACCTACTGCAGGAGACGGGTAGGCGTGGCGTGGGCGGGGTGTGGGCGTGGTGTGGGCGTGGGGGAGGCGTGCTGTGTCGTGCTGCGACGCTGTGGGGGGGAGAGGGTGATATAGGAGGGGGTGTCCAAGTGCTGTGAAGTGGGGGATGGTGTGTATATGGCCAGATGGGTAGGGGGGTAGAGAGGGAGGGGTGAGTGGGTGACGGGGGAGTGAGGGATAGAGGGGGGGTGTAGAAGCCGGTCTGGACGCTGCCGACATCTATCGGTTATGCTTGCAAGCTGGCGCGAGAGGAGGTACCTCGCTGTTCGGCGCTTGCATGCAAACGCCATCGGGGGGATAATGCCAACGATGACCAACATAAGTGACAATATAAATAATAAAAAGTGTTAAGTGCAAACCTACCGTGTGGGCAGGGGTCATGCAGTGCCTCCTGCAGTGCTTGCAGTGCCAATGATGCCTAGAATTTACCTGGAATAAAGAGGAATGATGTTACTACAACTCTCTGCACAGGTTAGTATATGACTCTCTCACTGAAAGCAAAACTGGATGGTCGGTTCAAGCAAGGGAGGGAGGGAGGGAGGGGAAGAGAGAAGGAGGAAGAGGAAGAGGAGTAGGAGGAGGAGGAGGAGAAGGAGAGGAGGTAGAGAGTCCGCGTGTATGTGTGTATGAGAGCGTGTAAGAGTGTATGTGTGTGTGGCTGTCATGCGCATTCCCATCAAAACTGACTCAAGTTCGCCTAGTTCCCCCCCCTCCCCTCACACACACACACACCTCGTCATGCAGCTCCCTGCCCTTGCTGCTCTCTCACTCTCACTCTCCCTCTGCCTCCCTCCCATCCTCTCTTTCTCTCTCTCTCTCCACATTCTTTCTTCCTCTTATACATGCATCGTCTCTCTCTCTCTCTCTCTGTCTTTCTTTCCATTTATATATATTTTTTCTTTCTTTCTCTTTCATGAATGACTTTCACTCTCTAGCCAGCACACTGTCGTATCTCAGTTCATTCTGCTTAGTTATTTTCGAATTGCTCGTAGATAACCAGCCAATTTTATTCACCCTTGTTTATGCTAGCTGCGCGAGTATGCATGTTTGTCGTATAGTTAGTGTCGCATGAATCCATATGTATAATTTTCTATAATGCATGTATTATTGTGTTAGTTACCAATACATCCATTTATTCTATCCATGAGTACATTAATAGATATGGAAATGCAATACCTTTTTGTATGACATTTTATCGCTAGCTGTGGTTGAGGATATGTTAGGTATTTGTGCAAAAATGTTTTTGTTCCCCTGTTATGTATATTTGGTCGGAAAAATCATGCATACTTATTGCTAGTGGCACATAGTTTAATTTGCTCACTTCATGCAAATTCGGCACAGCGCTGATGAGTATTTTGTTCACTCATAACATTTATTGCTAGCCGCTGTCGATCTATCAATATTTTGTGTATTCTCTACAAAGTGTTCACTTCCTGCTATTGCCACTTATGAATCCTATTATTTAAGCCACTGCTCTTACGTGTTTTATTCTACAGTATCTCGTGATGGTTGTCACAAACAATTTATACTGATTTATTTTACTTTTTTTTTACCTTATCAATTTATCTAAACACGATTTTAACAATTTATTCAGTTATTTTCTAACAATATTTATATTTTCATTTTTTATTTTATTTATATATTTAATATATTTACTATGATTTCTGCACTTGAAGCTGTGTTCGTGTTCTCTGCCTGTCTCACGTTGCACATGTTTATAATCATATTTTTATTTATCCAAAATAAGACAAAATCATCATATATATAAGCATAAACCAATTGCTTTGACTTGTTTAATAAATCTTCTTTCTATATTTATTGTTTGTAATTATAAAATGTTATTATTTTATCCCATTAAATACTACACCCAGAAGTAAAAAAATAATAATTTTATATGCTGTAGATTATATATACAGTATACTTTTATTATTATTAATTTTCAATAAAAATAAAAGCTTACACTTAAATCTACTTTAACATCTTATGTGTAAATTGTAATATATATAATCACTAATTTTTACACAATAATATATTGATCACCATAATAACTCATAAGTTAAGACAATTACTGATCACTTAATTTCTAAATTAAAATTACATTGAGTTTATGAATTATAATTTAAAATAATTATATTTTAAAGTGAAAAATATTCATATCCTTATTTATAATTTAAAATGGTACCAATCAAGTTATATATAATTACCTTTAATATTAGATAGAACGGTTTGAGTTCCATTTGTAAATTAATTATTATAATTCAAATAAAAAAATATCACTATCTTTGAGTATTTTTAAGAAGATTATCATACTTAAAGTAATAATTAGCTTCAATAATATGGGAGGGTAATTTCAGGACAAAGATAAAAGTTTTACAGTTAAATAGAAAATAAATATTATCAAAGAAATGGTCGAATAAAAATTTAAAAGAGTTATATACATTAACTAAACTGGCCAGGTTATTAAGCATCGTTCACTAATAATTACCTTTAAAAGCAGACAACTTATACGGATTCCAAATAATAATTGAAAATTAAATGACCTTTTCCAGCATTAATGAAGAATAACATTGAGAAACGGTAACTTAAGTTTGTAATGTAAGAGATTAAAGAGAACCACATATGTTACCTTGTTATTAATACATCTGTTCAATATTTCTATATACTGTACTGTGCACTGTTGATATGTGAGCTATAAAACTATGTACGTATTGTATTTCTTGATTATGTGGAACAATTTTGTGCACCTGCTGCCACCATATGTTGCATGTCAGTAGTACTATAAGACATAGCGATGGGTGTTATGTTGGAGTATTAGCACCAACTGTGTGTTTCTCTTATATATGGGATATTACTGTACCTTAACCCCCCTCTACACGCACAAATATATATAGTATATTAAAAATAACAGTAAATTGAACGAATTCGAATTCATGAGTAAAGATAACCTTAAAAATGTGGACATTAAATTTAATATAATTATATTACTAAAACAATGTCTTGGTTTATAATACGTATAATGATTTTTTCTCCAAAGAAGCAGTTAGTGTTATATAATAACTTACTCAAAAGTACACTAAGAATTTTAGGAGTAATAAGTTATCTCTTATAGTGAATGTTTCACCCAAAATTTTCCCTTACAAATTCAAAGTAATATTTACATAATAATAGATAAATTTGCTATAAAATATATGGTAATGCAAGAAAAGGAATGATTAATTAATAATGAAAAAAATCGTTTTAAAAATAAGATTAAATATTGCATTTTTATTGTAACTCATTATATATTTTGATTATATTATTCATTAATAATCTTCATAAATAATGTTTAACTGTGCAAATAACTGTCGGGAATTTAAAAAATGTCTCAAGTATTACCAGAATCAATGACCCAATAATGTGGCTCAGGTCGAGGGTGACAATATGTACTGACTTGTAACTAAGCATAACATTGTATATTAAATAACATGAATAATAAATATAGATGAATAACATGTATGAGAGAGAGAGAGAGAGAGAGAGAGAGAGAGAGAGAGAGAGAGAGAGAGAGAGAGAGAGAGAGAGAGAGAAATAATTAAAGTGAATGAGCATGGATAAACTGAGATAATAATGAA
This sequence comes from Homarus americanus, assembly GCF_018991925.1. Taxonomy (NCBI): domain Eukaryota; kingdom Metazoa; phylum Arthropoda; class Malacostraca; order Decapoda; family Nephropidae; genus Homarus; species Homarus americanus. The sequence continues at coordinate 154,855 of NW_024753133.1, forward strand.
AATGTAAGTGAGAGAGAGGGAAATAGAGAAAATGAGAGAGGGTATAGAAAATAGAACAATAAATGAGAGAAAGGTAGATTTATGAACTGAGAGAAAATGAAAAGAAATATACAAATGTGGGGAGAGAGAAAGAGGGGGATAAATCACCTAAAACGAATAAGGAGGCATAGAAAAAATATAAGAAAAAGAGATTAAACACAGAAATGCCTTAGAGAGAAGGGAAGTAGAGAGACTAAAGAAGTGGGAAGAGAAAGGCAGACTTACATAAAAGCGAGAAAGGGAAAGAAGTAGGGATAAAAATTAAGAAATATAGATAAATAAAAATAAGAAAATTTTAAATTAAAAGAGACAGAGAAATATAGTAGGTAAATAAAGTGAGATGTAGATAAGTTAGTTAAGGGAAAACATAAATGAGAGATGTAAATAATCAATTAACAGAGAGAGAGAGAGAGAGAGAGAGAGAGAGAGAGAGAGAGAGAGAGAGAGAGAGAGAGAGAGAGAGAGGGTGGTGAAGTATATACAGTATTGTAGGTGTAAAACTTTCCTAAAATTAAAAAAATATATATAATAAAGTCTCTGAAACATCTTTTTGATATATTTTTGTTGCACTGAATGCTTGTATTAGGGGGAAGGCCTCATCATTTACAATTAAACGCTGTAAATTCTTATTGATTGTGCAGAATAAAACTGATTTTTTTTCTAATGTAAGCTTAGAGGAAAGGCAGCCTGTAATTCTTGAAATGTTAAAAGTTGAATCATTACTTAATCTCTGGAAGGAAATCAACAAAAATCTTGCAGATTAAAATTAAATACAATTAATTCATCAATCTTAAAAAAATATATTTTATTTTCATTTCTTTTAAGATTATTTTGTTTAATGTTTTTAGAAATATAATAGTAGACATATTAGAAAGTATTAGTACTAAAAGCAATAGGGTAATATATATATATATATATATATATATATATATATATATATATATATATATATATATATATATATATTTTTTTTTTTTTTACAATGAAAACATATTTTATTCGTTTCATATATTGACTGACTGCATCATTATAATGATTCTTCTGCATTAACACCGAAAATTTTTCAATATTATATAATTATTCACTTAAGATAATCTAATAAAGGGCAGTCATTCTATGTGATTCCAGAAGGTATGTATGGAAATTGAATCTTTGCATCAATAGAGGCGATAGAAAACATAAACTCTTCATTTAAACTGAGAAAAAAATAGAAAAGTATAATGAGAAAATTAATGTAGGGAATGAGAGGTTGAGAAGAAGGTAAAATGTGACGTAGAGAGAATGAATAAGAGGAGGCCATATGGCGTGTGAGCAAACTGAAAATATTTAAACAAAATTACCACTTTTGTTTATGAATAACTAAAAAAGAAAACTGTTGATGTAAATTATGGAAGCGTATACAGTACTAAACACATACACATACAGTCAGTTTATATTCATGATTCTTTATATGAAAATATAAGTTGGTATATGTATATATCCACAAACATGTGTTACATACAGTATACATACACACACCTGTATCCACGCATACATATACAAAAAGGTATACAATGTATATGTGATAGAACACAGACACACACACACACACACACATCTATCGGTATGTTTTCATATGTACAAATATTTATTTTATTATGTGCATTCTCATGTTGGTTATCTTTCTCCCAGTCTATCTGCGCCTATATTTTTGTTTCTACCAAACAGTCATTTCAACTATATCTCTATCTTTATTTTCCCAACTATTTTTAACGATGTGTGTGTGTGTGTGTGTGTGTGTGTGTGTGCAAATTCTCGATTCACAAAACGAAGGAAATAATGCTAGGAAGTGGAAAAACTGTGACATAAGAAAAAGAGATTTAAAGATTGATATACACATGAGAACAGACAGACAGACTTCTAGAAAGCCAGACAAACAGACAGACAGGTATATTACCTATGAACTGATATACGGATAGGGAGAGTGAGAGAAAGAGAGATAAAGAGAGGGGGAGAGACCAAGATATACATGAGGGGTAGAGAGAGATAAATAGAAACTAAATTAGCAAAGTGACAGATAGGTAGATAGGCAAACAGATAAGTAGATGTATGAAGAGAGAAAGAGAATAAGCACGAAGGTATGTACTGTATATAAGAGTGAAAACAGAATGGGAAAGGGAAATATAAGAGGCTCTTAAAAATACAAAATATAGAAAGACAGACAGACATATGACAGATACATAGATATATGGGTATAGATAGAAGAGAAAGAGAGAGAATGAATGATATTTAGGTAGAGAGAATATAAAGAGAAACAAAGTTAATTATAGAGAGTGAGGGATATAGAGAAAATAAGATATAGACAGACAGACACAACAATCGTAACACATAAAGGCTTACATCTCTCACTAGCTTAAAAATATCACTTACAGAAAAAAATCTTCGACACTGGAAAAAATCTTCCCGATAAGAATATAATCGGTGATTTTTTTCCTGAGCGGAGGCAAAGGATAGGAGCGGCCGTGCCGAATAAATCTATGTGTATTCAGAATATATTTTAGGAGCCTTAAAATACCCTTGTGATAAACAGAACATTGTTGGAACTTAATGATCTTCGTTTATACGTATTCAGAATAGATTTTCAGAAGGATCTAATTTCTTCTAGGTTAAACACGGCACTGTGGGAACTAAAAGATCTTTAATAAAACGTATTTAGGATAAATTCTATAAGTGTTTAAATACATACGACACAAACTGGGCATTGTTAGAACTTAATGATATTCGCTTATACGTATTCAGAATATTTTTAAAGGGATCTAATTTCTTCGAGGTAAACAGAGCATTGTTGGAACTTACCGGAGGGGGAGGGTGGGGTTTGGGGGGAGATTATGGGGTAGGAGGGAGGGGAGAGTGTCGGTTAGGACTTGAAGTGAGGTGGGGGTGGGTGGAGTTAGAGGAGAGGGGTGGGGGTTGGATTGGAAGGAGAGAGGAGGGGGAAGAGAGGAGTTGGAAAGAGAAGGGTGGGGTCGGAGGGGACTGGGTGGGGGAGAAGAAGGAGAATTGAGGAATGGCAAAAGAAAAGGAGAGAGGAATAAGGGGTAGGAGGGTAAACGGAGGGAAGGAGGAACACAGTGGAGGGAGAAAGGGGGAGGGAGGAGGGTGAGGGAGGAGGAAGGTAGGGGCCTACTAACTGATGTGCTTCACGTAGTATTTTCGCTGTGTAACATGACATGGCCATTGAGACCGGCTAACACCTTACACCCAGGATAGGGAGAGGGGTGCCAAGCGGTGCTAGACACTGGGAGGGGGTACCAGACATAGGTATGGGGGTGCCGTGCCACTATGCTCCACGTTGTCCATATTTGATTGACGCGCCACAACATTTTCCTCCTATCTGTCATTCCCCTAATGCTTGTTCGTTTGAAATCTGGCATTTTGCTCTCGCTCTGAGGTATTTCTAATGCTAGCCCTTGAAATCTGTCATTTTTTTCAAGAATTCTGATTTTCTTAATGTTAACTCTCTTGAAATCTAGCACATTTCCATGCAATTAAGATTTTCCTTAAGTTAGCCCCCCTTAAAGTAAGGTCTTTTTCATGAATTTCAGATTTTCATTAACCTAGCTTTCTTAAAATCTGAAAAATTTCCAAGAACTAGTCCCTTAGAAATGTGGTGTTTTCCCCAAATTTACATTTAGTAACCCCTTCCTCCAAATGATGGTATTTCGTCCTATAATACAGTACTTCAATCTGTTAAAAAGCTACAGTAACGTTTAACTCAAAATATTAACTTTGGAACAGGTACAGAAAATTCAGATTACAAATATATACTCCGGTACATCAGCACAAGTACAGGTTTAGATATAGTTACAGCAATTCTAAATTTAAAATATCAATTTAGGTAAAGTTAGAGGTATACCATATTAAGACCAAAAGTACTATTTAGGAATGCCAGTCCAGGTGTAGGTGTATATTATGTCAAAATATACAAATAATATCTTTTCCAAGTTAGATTTATCGTTCTCTGGTGTAGACACTAATTTTGTGTTCTTTACTAGAAGATGTTAATTGTTGAAGTAAAAATGCATTAAAACAGCAAACACAGGCATACCAAACTGAAATTTAAACGAATACATAACAAATACCAATACAAATACAGTTTTGGTACAGGTACAGTAAATATAAATCTAATATGTTCACTTAAAATCATTATTTCAATTACAGGTTAAAGGTACAAGTACAGTTAATATAAAATATTAGTTAAGAAATATCAGCCCAAGTACATGTTTAGGGACAGTTACAGGTACAGTTAGAATAAATCTCATTTAAAATATTAATTCAAAACTTCCCTAAAAATATAAGTTTAAGTACAGATGCAGTAAATTCTAAAAAAAATTATGTATGAAGAAACAAAGAAACAAATACAGCACAGACACAGGTACAGTTAACTCCATATGGTGACAACCAAAGACCTTGTTAGTCAACCAAGATATTTTTATTTTGTATTTTTCTCTTTTTTTACTGACTCCAAACTCATATTAAATTTGTTATTAATTATCATCAATTAATTGAAACACCTTTGATTATTAAGTTCCAAAGGAATTATTGTAATTTACTTTTAGAATTACTAGGAACAGTGTAAATTAATTTTCTGGTATTGTATTTTTGTTATTGGCTCAGAGTCGATATTTTCAACTACTATTGAGCTAAATCTTACATTGACGAAGATAAAAAAATAATAAAAAAATATTAGTAAAGAATTAAATGTACTTTTGGTCAAGATGAGGAATTGCACGAAAACTATATTATTTTTATCGTGTCTAGTTTTATCCAAATTACTTACCGGTATTTTACTATTTAATGGCACCTTAACACCAGCAAAGAAAACATTGCAGGCATTAATTGTAATTGCAAATTATATCTGAAAGGTAAAATTATCCGATTTCTACTAAAAGTCCAGGAAGGAGTGATTCAGTATAACGGATTGACAAAGATAAAGGAAGGAAAGGGTGATAAAACAAATAAACAGAAGAAATATGAAGACACAAACACACAAAAATATATTGTACAAAGGCTAGAAAAAGATTGGCCAAGTATAAAATCTACAGTTATACAAGAAGGCAAAGTACAAGTACTGTAATACTACTAAACATGCCTAGACTGCATAGGTTGTACACAGTTCTGTGGTTACACATATGGTAAGTTAACAAAAGATCTTAGAAGGGAAATCTAAATTTTCTTAATGCAAAATATTGAAGACATCCCCAATAGTAATACGAAAATAATAATGATAATATGATGATAATGGCATGAAATAATTATTATGATCATTATCATTATAATTACAATAATAATAATATAATTATTAACATTACCCCCAATTATAATAATTACTAAAATAAAAAATCAATTAATGAAAGGCAATCAATAGATGGGTATTACACAAATATATGTCTCAGGTTAATTAAATAACAAAAATACATACAATTAGTAAAGTGAAGGTAATGTATCATCGTCAACAGGAGAAAATATTAATAATGATATCAATTTCCTTAAAAGAAACGCTTTCTCTATTCCTCTCAATATTTGTTATTTGAGAATTTATTTGTTTTGTCTGTATCTTCCTCTTCCCCATTCTTTTCATGTTTTTATTTTTTCTCTTTTTGTTTACTTATCCACCTCTTGATCCTCTCTTTTTACTCTTTTTATCTTTCTATCTTGTTTACTATGTTACCTGTCTATTTATATCTTTCTGTAATAGTATCCTGTCCATTTTGTACACATATTTGGTAAAATATACAAAATAGTGTAGGGAGAGACATATACATAATAGGTAGAGCTATACACATGTACCTACTGCACGTACACATAGATGTAGTTGTGACTGAAAATAATAGAAATACGAAATTATATTCATGTTTGGAGATTGGAGAATATTCATGTTTTTTTTTTTATTTTTATTTTTTTTTAGAAAATATATAAATGCTCTGTATGATTACTGTGTGTGTGTGTGTGTGTGTGTGGTGAGTATATTGATTGATATGCCTGGGTTTGTTTGTATGAATGTTTGTGTGTGTTTTATACAGTATATATACTGCATGTGTGTAAATACAGGAGTAGATGCACAGAATGGATGTGTGCAAGTACTGTACTGTATATCATCCATATTATTATTATTATCATTATTATATCAATTACATTAATAATAATAATATCATCATCAACACTGCTATTATTAATTTCATTAATATTTTAAATGTATTTTTTTTCTCAAATGACTGAATATTTACCTGTGAGTGACCCTCACCTTTCCCTGGACATATTAGATTATCTCTCAAAAATTGACCTACGCATTACAATTTGATGGCATCCAGATAATTATGCTTAAAATGATATAAGAACATTGAAACTAATTCCTATAATTATTGTTATAATAAACTCATAACGGAGACCCTATTATTATAAATGATAATACAGTTTGGTTAATTCAATTTTTGTTAAAAGGATAAATTAAATTAATCATGGAAAACTATATAGAAAGAAATTAAACAGAAGCATAGGGCATATTTTTTGTTATTTTGAATACATAACAAAATCTATATTATTATGGATGAAAATTCAATTATTACAAAAGGAAAATTAGTTTTTAATAAAATTAAATCATCCGATTTTCTGATTCTTATTAACAAATTTATTTAGGATATCTATCTTTATCATGATATAGCTATATTTGTCTATGTTTATATAAGAGCAATTATGTTGTGATTAATATTAGGTCATATTATATTGATTATTCTTTTTTAAATATTAAATATATTAATTTTCTCCAAAGTTCATTAACAAACTGTCATAATAACGTTCAAAATATCACGATAATAGTAAGAATTCTACCAGCTGAAAAAATTACCTAAGAAAAAATTAAAGCAAAAAAATCTGAGTGTTTACTACAGCTATTTCTACTTTCTTTTGTGTTTGTTGAAATTTTGTATTAATTTGTGAACGAATTTTGTTTTCTTTACCTTCACTTATTCTGTTATTCAAATTACATTTCTGTGTGCAATAAATATTTATCAAAATTAACTTTTCTACATATATTTTCTTGCCTAATACAGTATATATAAACAAAATTTATTTTTCAATAGATCCTCATATATATTACAAACATACAACAATGATAATAAGGAATTTATACAACAAACCTCTCCTTAAAATGTATCACAGAAAAGGACACAATATTGCGAAGTTAGTTTGTTGCCCTTTCTTGGTAATGTATCTAGAATACTATAACCAGCCTGGAGAGCGTCATGTTATTCATGGTATAAACTGCTGTACTGGTATTAATAGTTGATTTGTTTTCTGTAACCACTATTGCTAAAATTGATACAACAACAACACTCATGAAAGCTACTACGAAATCACCTGTCTATGGAACAGTACAGTACTATAGTGTTACTGTCGTAACATTTTTATGAAACATACTACACTATTTGTACTTATTTGTACTTTTATTACAAATGCTATTGCTACTCTTAATACTGCTGCTACTACCACTATTGTACTAATAATAACATTAATACTAATAATACTACTGTACTCCTTTTACTAATTGTAATATTACTACTACTGCTGCTGCTGAGAATACTTTTTCTACTTGAACTACTGTACTACTAATATTACTACTGTTACTTGTACCAGTACTCCTGCAGTTGCTATTGCTACAAATTATACAGGTACTGATATTCCTGCTTCTGTTACTGCTATTTCTACTTGTACCGGTACTATTCTACCAGTGCTTTTACTATTATTATACGAATTATTACTAATAATAATATCACTACAAGTGCTGCTACCTGTGTCAATGGTTTAGTGCCAATATTACTCCTACTACTAGAACAGCTACGAATATTAATTCAATTGTTACTACTACTCATAATAATTGTCCTTGTATTAATATTAGTGATACTGCCATTGCTTGTGGTAATATCACTGCTACTTCCAGTTTTATTATTTTTATTAGTATTAATATTAGTGATGCTGCTACTTGTATTTCTATTATTTATGCTAAAATCAGCATTGATAATACTTGTACTACTACGACTAGTAGTAGTAGTGGTATTGGTAGTATCGGTACTGATAGTATTGTTGTTATTGCTTCTATCTCTACTAGTACAGTACAGTATTGGTTTTACTATTGTACTGCGGCTGCTGCTACTGTTACCACTATTATTTCTTCTAATAATGATATCAATATTTTTACTAGTATGGTAATACGATTCTGGAGAACTTGATGAATCTGATAACTGATAACTACTACTACTATTACCAACATTACAATTACTACTACCACTACAATTCCAATTACTTCAACACACTACAACTACAACCACAACCAATACAACAACTGCTACTACGACCATCATCAGGGCGACTAGTACAAATATAACTATTAATAGCAAGAACTACTAATACTATCACCACCACAACTACAAATACTCCTATTACTGCTGCTGCTGCTACCACTATTACTACTACTACTACTACTATTACTTCTACTGCTGCTGCTACTAGTAATCAAATATTTTTGTCGACTTATAAACTGACTTTGATATATCCCAGATCTACCAATTAGAGCAATAACACCCTTGTAATTTCTACTCCTCGAAGATTATGAAACAGAGTTTCAGCATCTCTCTCTCTCTCTCTTAATATTTTCTTTAATTTATTTATACCTATAGTAACTATCTATCTATCTTTAATATATACCCTTTTTCTTTTCTCCTCTCCTTCTTTCGATCTGATTATTTCTTTAACTATATCTCCTTCTCCCCTTATCTCTCCATTTCGTTCATGCTTATCTATACCTACCTATCCTATTTTACTATTCCTCATTCTCTATTAAAGCTTTCACGGTTTCTCTCTCCTCCTATTTCCGTTTATCCTTGTTTATCATACTCTCTCTCTCTCTCTCTCTCTCTCTCTCTCTCTTGAGTCTTTTTGTTTTTATTTTTGTTGATCACTTGACAATTTATTCATCTCTCTCTTAATTGATTCTTTTTATTTCTCAGTCTCGTACTCCTACCTATCTTATCCTTTTCTTTATTCTATTTGTTTCTCCTTCTCTCTGTCCTAATATAACTTAATTCTCTTTCTCTCTCTCTCTCTCCTCTTTCCAACTCTTTTTCTACATTCTTTTTTTACTCTACAGTTCTTCCTCAATAACTTTTTCGACTTCAAACTCAATTAAATCCATAGCTTGTATCCTAAGGGCAAAGTATGTTTAAATCTTGGTAGGTGAAATAATCATACGTTGAATATGAATTATATTGAATGATAATTACGTATTCGCTTAACTAATATAATGACGCTGCATGACTTAAAACATTCTTTGACGTAAATTGGTATTTCTTCAAGATAATCCTTCACATAGTGTGATAGACGTGTAAACTATCACACGAGAAGCATGTGAGGTATCGTCCACTTAATTCAAATGACATGCAAATTATCATTCACATAACATATCAGACCTTCAAATTATCGTTCCCATAGCATATTAGCCTTTCATAATGATCCTTCACACTACATAAAAGAGCTTCAAATTATCGTTCTCATAACATATTAGACCATTAAACCATCATTCACAGATTATTTTAGACCTTCAAATTATTATTCATTTAACATAGCACTGCTTTGAATATTTTTTGGTTTAAAAGCAAAACATTCATACATGATATTCATTTTAATACTTGAAAAATATAACATAAAGTGAAATTTATTTAAAATAGTTTAATACTACTGCTCATTACATCTACTTGGAATATATACAATGCTATCACTACGATATTACTAAAATACTCAGACAATTATCAATGATATTGGTATATATTAAAAAATAAGAAACAAAACCCCCTTATACAGTAATGATATTAACTTTGCAAACATAGAAGCACTTAACTGAAATACCTAAAAATGCTCCTTACAATGCTATGGGGAAGTAGTTATTACATTATGGAAACCATTGTAATGCTCTTAAGATACTAATGACTAAGGATAATTAATTAATCATTGACTTAAGAGAGAAAGAGAGATTCTATGTAAAGTATATGAAGAAAGTACAAGTATTCTTTTACATTATAAAAAAGATATTTGGAATACGTACTAATTTCTCATTTGTTTTCCTAGATCTTTTACAAACTCTACATTAACTGTAATGGTTAGTTCAGTAGAGTATGGTGACCAGTAGTACAGGAGGGCACAGAGGCACATTATTAGTCACAAGTTACCCAAAATACACAGTGCAGTAGTACAGACAGTAATGAAATGGAGGAAAACTGACAATTAGCAAATATTAATTGAATATTAAATGATCAATAGCATACATTAATAACAAATTTTCAAAATAAAGTAGTTAATTATGGTATAACTTATTAATAACATACAGTAATTACATCTATAAAATGTATCAAAATCGTAGTTTGAAAAAATAACTTATTTTAAATTTGTGAAACATTTCTCCATATAGCACCGAGACCTAATAAAAAAATGTAGATATGAAATTTATTTGAAGAATATTCATCAGGTCGTTATGTAACGTCTTTTCTCAACTTGTTTTTTGAATATCTTGAAGACATTAACGGTTACGTCTTGAAGACGCTTCTGCACCTGATTGGCTAAGGTCGCTTCAACATCTTTTTTTCTCTCGCCTGATTGGTCCTTATCATTTCCCTGCCCTAACCCGATTGGCTGTTGGTTTAAATGCACTGGCCACAGAACATACAGCCTCTTCAGTAAGGGCAAAAAATATACGAACGAATATATATTTTAAAATATGCAAAAACAATTGAGAAAGAAGGTATTAAATAAGCATTAGACAAATAAATCTTATTATTTATGGTCACATTTTTTTCTGATAATATCATATTTATTCCCAGTCACAGTCACACACAACAAAATGCATATCATTACGTACGAAAAACCATTAGTGAATTAAACCGTTTTTCCGTTGAACGCACAAATAATTCGCCTGTTTAGGCTCGGGAAAGCGTCAATGACAAGTAATTAGCAGAGGAAACCAGGCGAAAACCAACCTGGTTCACCATTCTGACAGACTCGTACGTTCGTTTTTTACCGTAACTCCTGCTGTTGAGAAAACGTATCCAGTTACAATACAGTTTCGGTGTAATTTTGACGCCATTTTGATCGCTACCAACAGTAATTAGAGTGGTAAGTTTGTCGCACCTTCAGTGAAGGAAAAAACTTACTGTGCGATCTGTTGAGAATCCGGACTTGTACTCTTTCCCGACATTTCACCACCGCTCGGCTAGACCAACAAAATGGACGGTAATGAAACACAGCTTATTTTTTTCATCTAATATTAGAGAATTTTACTGCTCGTGGCAGGTGAATGGGACGGCCGAACGCTAACACTGGCGACCTCTGTCACTAAACGACCAAATTATCGAAAAAATACTCCATCTATTCACATATTCCTGTATTTTAAACTATAATTATTTCGAAATTAGCCGGCGTGTCGGTAGGGGAACATAGCAGTGGGGAGATGGCATGTGGGGGCGGGGGGGGGTGTTTACATTTTCTATACTCCAGGGGGGAGAATAATGTTTCAATGATCGCACTATGAGAAATTCCTATATACATATATAAATTGGTTCCCTTGACCTGGTGGCTCTATATTGTTGATTCTATGACTTAAAGTGACCAGATACGTGAACACCATGCTAGGAATTCCACTCAATCTCCCCTTCCCCTCCCACTCAATCTCCCCTTCCCCTCCCTCTCTCTCTCCTCTTCCCCAGTCTCTCACCACCTGTATGCCACACCTATTTAATTTACTCTCGCAGTGGAAGTTCTTTATTTGGTCTTTATCTTCCTCTTTCACATCATCGATATGTCTTTCTTTCTCTCCTTTCACAGGTTTTATCACTACACTCTGTCTCTCTCTCTCTCTCTCTCATTATCTCTCCTCACTGTGATTTTTTATCGTATGTATAGGGACACTTAGCAAAAAGTGTGGTATGGAGGTGATGGTGTGGTGGGGCTATGGTGGTGAGGACATAATTATTGGTAGCGCAGTTGTTGAGTGTGGTGGTAGTTATGTATATGGTCGTGTGTGTGTGTGTGTAGGAATGATACAATGATGGTGATGGTATTAATGGTGATCAATGATGGTGATGGTATTAATGGTGATCAATGATGGTGATGGTATTAATGGTGATCAATGATGGGTGATGGTATTAATGGTGATCAATGATGGTGATGGTATTAATGGTGATCAATGATGGGTGATGGTATTAATGGTGATCAATGATGGTGATGGTATTAATGGTGATCAATGATGGTGATGGTATTAATGGTGATCAATGATGGTGATGGTATTAATGGTGATCAATGATGGGTGATGGTATTAATGGTGATCAATGATGGGTGATAGGGTTTTGGTAGTGGTAATGATGTGTGGTACAAGTGTGGTGTAGAGTGATGGTGAAGGTATAGTGTGATGTGTAATGGTGGAGGTGGCATGTTGTGATAATGGTATGCTGGTGGAGGTTGTGGGTATATTGTGATAGTAGTGATGGTAATGGATGATGTGTGGTGGTTGTAACGATGTATGGTGGTGGTAGTGTTGGTGGAGGTAGTGGTGGTGACAGTAGTGGTGACTGGTGGTAATGTGTGGTGGTGGTGGTGGTAGGGACGTGATCATAAACTATTTATACCATGACACACACACACACACACACACACACACACACACACACACACACACACACACACACACACACACACACACACACTCTCTCTCTCTCTCTCTCTCACACACACACACACACACACACACACACACACACACACACACTGCTAAGGAAGTCATCATCCTTGCCCCAGTAAGTAGGGACAGTTTTCTTAAATAAACAGAACTAATGGCTGCTGTAAATTTTCGTATATCTTGTTCACACTTAAAGTGAATAAGTTCCATCGGTGTGTTTCCTTCTCTTACACCCATAACTCTTTACTTATTTTCATCATTCACGAAACAGCTAACTTGATACACTAACATTTTTAATAACTCTTTCTAACTAGAATAAATTATTTCTTTTTAATGTGATATTTCTACCCGAACTAGGTATGGTTCCTTGTGTGAAATCTTTTCCTTTAGTGAATTAAACTTTAGAAATTTGGAGAACATTTTACAATGCTAACTCTGCTGACTTTATTTACAATTACATTATATATATCATATATATATATATATATATATATATATATATATATATATATATATATATATATATATATATATATATATATATATATATATATATATATATATATATATATATATATACTGTAAAATATGCTGGCACACATAGATACAGACAAAAATACAAACAAGAAGACAGATACTGTACTGTCAAATGTAAATAGCTGTAAATGAATGTAGATACATATGAATACAACCCTGCAGTTTTCTGTACCTCTGTATATCTGTTAAAGAGTGTGTATATTTATCTAAAGGCGCAGATAAATAGACAGGCAGACCTCCGGCAGTTCAAATTCAAATTCAAACATTTATTCAGAAACAACAATACATGTTCAGTGACGGCCAGCCAGCTTCCTTTCTCCACCTTGTTCTTGTACAGTAAATTTACATCAACTTTGACCTGTGTTCGCTTATGAGAAATACACCCATTTTATGTCTAATTAACGAAATATTTTTGGTATAACTTTAGGCCAACTATAATTAAGCTTGGTTAAAAAAAACTGTAGCTGTTACTCAGTCAACAGCTAAGGGCTTTAGGCAAGTACTCTAAGTAGAGCCATACACAAGACAACCAACAACCATGAATTAAAAGCCCCCTCGATATATAAGTTTGAGGTCATATAAGCAAACAGTTTTTATCTACAGTAAGTAAAATTTGGTGAAGGCCAAGTTTAGAATTTAAAAAATTTAGTTAAGATTAAATTGCGTTTTTCTATGCTAAAGTTAGAATTATTTCTTCTAATATTTTGAAAAAAAAATTAGTTTACATATGCTAAGGTTAGAATTCAGAATGTTTTGTGTTAACACTTAGTTTATTCCTGGTAAGTTTAGATTTCAAGGTTTTAATGAAGGGTTGAAACTGAATGAGAGAATTACAGAAAATATGAAGATTCATATCATATTACTGAGAGTTAATAATGAATCTCTTTACTTATACCATTGCTGATTTTTTCGTATATTGATGCAAGGGTAATAATCTAGTACATTTAGTTATTAACTAATGCCCATATCTAGAAAGTTACTTAAATTTCAGGTGAACGTATAAATTACTGGTACAATAATCTGCCTCACTTGACTATGTGAGGTATATAAGTACATCTAACAATAACTTAACTAGTAATAATATATACTGTATAGTGATAGAGTCAACCAGCTATAACACACTGTGCATAAAATCCTAGGGTAATGCCTATAAAATCCATATCATTTACCTTTATATTACAATAATTCTTTAATTAGATAAAATACAGTATCCAGTTCATTACATATGTTTCAGGGTTAACATAATCAAGAAACTTACCTATTAACATGATATTAATTACATCTGGTCTCACATAAAAAATCTTGTACAGGTATTATTATTTTCATTATTAATATCTACTTAGTATAAAGGACTTCCTCTATATAATTATTTAAACTAAACCCATATACATCAGTAATATTAGTTTTAAATAAACCCCATAATCAATACAATCTAACTGGTTCTATGACTTTATCTTAACTTTCTGACGAAAGAACAATTAACACCCATGGGGAAATATATAACCTATTTTGAATAAAAGAAAACGAAAATAAGAAATACATAAGCCATCAGTCATATAAATCTCGGCTTTTTATTATTTATCATCTGCTTCTATCTGAATTTTTAAGCCATCATATTTATATGTGTATTTATGTTTATTTAAAGTGTGTGTGTGTGTTTAATTGATTTCCTCTCGTCCAATAACGAAAAAATTCTGTTTATGCACCAGTAAATAAGCCATCACTTCACTAGATTTAGGATTGTTTGGACACACCAGTTAGGTGTTCTGCTTCCTGATAAAAAAAATAAAATGAAAATAAAAAGAATTATAATAAAAATATATCAGATGTGCCCCCCCCCCCCTCCCGCCCCCCAGGGTCTTTTAACAGATTATTCAAAATATAAATTTATACACAATCATTTTTTTTACTGCTGTGAATCTTTAATCCTTTAATCTCTGTGAAATTAATATTAAGATGATGGTAAGTTGTGGAATACTGTACAAGCACTGGTGAAGAAACGACAAAATAGCACATTAAAACGTAGACAGATATTATTAAAAAAATTAAGAGTACATGTTTATTAAAAAGAAAAAGCAAAGTGCAGAAAAAATATATAAGAAAATAATTTGAGATGGGTAGCAAGAAAATATAGAATATTGAAAATAAATAACAAAAAAAAAGAAAGAAAAAGTAAAATAAATAAGGAGAATAAATATAAAAAAGTTTACTTAAAAGAAACAGAAGAAAGATTAATAGTTTCTAAATATTATATACAGAAATTAAAAAATTATGTTTAAGATAAAAACGATATATAGAGGTACTGTATG
The DNA here is from genome assembly GCF_018991925.1 of Homarus americanus. Taxonomy (NCBI): domain Eukaryota; kingdom Metazoa; phylum Arthropoda; class Malacostraca; order Decapoda; family Nephropidae; genus Homarus; species Homarus americanus. Next base: position 170,494 of record NW_024753133.1, read on the forward strand.
TATGTAATTAACGCAACGATCTGAAGTACTACATGATCACTAAAACCATTTAAAGTTTAAAAAACAAATATCGTATAAAAGTAATAACAAAAATTTTCCGTATTATGAACTTATTCCTGTCGTGAACCCTAAAATAAAAAATATGGTAAGTCAATTATACCAAAGATAATATAACACATTGTACTACATGACATGAGCCAGTACTGATGTTTGGTATTCACATTAAGGCCACTACAGTATTAAATGCAACAGGAGCTGGTCGTTACATTAGTTTAATGAAATATGTGTTGGTAATACTCATACTTGTGCTATTTTTTGTAATAATATACTTGTGTTCTACCTGCTATTACTGCTGTAATAATCACAGCTATTACTGTTACTGCTATTACTATCACAGCTACTACGGTTGTTGTTATTACTATCACAGCTACTGCTGTTACTATTATTACAATCACAGCTACTACTGCTGTTGCTGTTATTACTATCACAGCTGCTACTACTGTTGCTGTTATTACTATCACAGCTACTACTGCTGTTGCTGTTATTACTGTCACAGCTACTACTACTGTTGCTGTTATTACTATCACAGCTACTACTGCTGTTGCTGTTATTACTATCACAGCTGCTACTACTGTTGCTGTTATTACTATCACAGCTACTACTGCTGTTGCTGTTATTACTATCACAGCTACTACTGCTGTTGCTGTTATTACTATCACAGCTACTACTGCTGCTGTTATTACTATCACAGCTACTACTGTTGCTGTTATTACTATCACAGCTACTACTGCTGTTGCTGTTATTACTATCACAGCTACTACTGTTGTTGTTATTACTATCACAGCTACTACTGTTCCTGTTATTACTATCACAGCTACTACTGTTGCTGTTATTACTATCACATTACTATCAGCTACTACTGTTGCTGTTGTTATTACTATCACAGCTACTACTGTTGCTGTTATTACTATCACAGCTACTACTGTTGCTGTTATTACTATCACAGCTACTACTGTTGCTGTTATTACTATCACAGCTACTACTGTTGCTGTTATTACTATCACAGCTACTATTGTTGCTGTTATTACTATCACAGCTACTACTGTTGCTGTTATTACTATCACAGCTACTATTGTTGCTGTTATTACTATCACAGCTACTACTGTTGCTGTTATTACTATCACAGCTACTACTGCTGCTGTACTCCTGTACTAATATTATTTTTACAAGTACCACTGTTACTGTTGCTGATATTTCTGTTGTTATTTCCACAGCTACTGCTGCTGTTATTACTATCACAGCTACTACTGCTGCTGTTATTACTATCACAGCTACTACTGCTGCTGTTATTACTATCACATCTACTACTGTTGCTGTTATTACTACATTTATTACTCCTACTGTTATTAATATACAAAAATATTACTATTATTATTATCTCTCCTACTATAGCTATTACTATTACTGCTGTTATTACTCCTACTAATGAGAGTACTGCTATTACCGTTACTATTGCTACTGTACTACTATAACACAGCTCCTGATGCTGCTACTGTTACAGTTACTACCATCACTGGCACTGGTACTGGAGAAATCTTAAAACGGGCAAATTCTGCTAACATACTACAAGAAAAGTAATTTAAAAAATATCACTACTGTACGTAAAATAATATGAATAAAACTGTAATTAGTTTAACAGCTGACTTTGAATTATACTGATATGGTCTTATGTTTACTTATGAATACATTATATAAGACGAAAGGCAAATCTGATTGGTAATTTTCATGTTTGTGTACTATGATACTCATATAAGCAACAGAGGGCGTACTGTACATATAACTGAATAATCCCTACTACAGATACAACTAATTTTATTAACATCTAGTAATTACGAATGAAAATAATTCCATATATGTCAACGTCGAAAACATTCCACCTGAGGCTTGGGGATCATATCTGTGGCATGAATATATTACTGATTTAATTAATGATACATAAACGTAGGGTCTATCTACATACAGTATATGCTAATTTTCATATTACACAATAAAAATCATTCTATAATTAGGCTTGTAAGTTAATTTTGCTCCCATAACTGATGATATGAGAACGCATTGAACTAGCTCATTTGTGATGGCTGCCTAAATGTGTCAATATTACGTTGAGACTACTGTAACTCAAGGAATTATCTTATGTCTAGTCAAGGAAAGTACACAGTACAGTAGTATTCTGACAGATTCTAAGCTTCCATATATTTTGTGTGTATTTTTCTGGTGACATAACAGAAACTGTCCTTTTTTTTTGTAATTTTAATCTTTAATTTTTCTTTTCTTTTTTCTAATTTTCTTTTTAGTTGTTAGTTTTCTTTCTTTTTCTTTTTTTTTACTGTGCAAGGCCTCTGTTTTATTCCACACAGATTATGTCTTTTCTAAAAATATGCAAATATTTTTAGACCACAAGAACTTTTAGCATCTTTTTTGTTTATTTATGTGAGATTTAAAAATATATATATAGTAAGTTAGTGTAAACAGTTAGCATTTAAACTAAGAAACGGTAGTGTATAACATTTACTGGCCGACAGAATCACTGGACATAATTAGCTGGTACAAACATGATAGATTTCCTGCTGATTTTTGAGCCGTGACTCTCACCTTGAGTTTATGTAACTGAACAATTCATAGTAATTTATCATTAAACCTATATTATACCTGGTACATTAACGTACAAGCTGCATAATAGTTTGCTTCAGGTGTTTCAACTACCAAGGCTACAGAGCATCGTTAAATACGTTTTATTTCTTAAAATCAACATCTTTTAATGTTCAAAAGGATCTTTTATGTTTATTACTTATATTTAACCTTAAAACGATCATACAGCCTAAAGTATGCCAATCCTCCAACTGAAGTTAGAATCACAAACTTACATCATAATATAACCATGAGTTTTAAACTTATATTTACACTCAAAAATACATTTTTGGCCTTTTTTTCCCTATTTAAGGGTTTTATTCTGAACTTCTTATCAAATATTTTACATAAATCTGTTGATTATATTGTGTTCATATTTAATAGGTTTATTATATACCTTATTGCAGGTATTTTGTTATCTCACTTTACATACAGGCAGACAGACAGACACACACACACACTAAGATGATTATTCCAAGATGCTTCTGACCAAAACTTGATCCACTACTTTATGTTCATGTATTAGAACACCACAAGGCATTAAGTGCGTACCTGTAGGTTAGTACAGTACATACACTGGTCAACTATAAGAGCTACTTTGTACTTTACACTTTATTCATCCAGTCATCAAAAAAGTAAAGATGTTACTATTCTCTGAGCACCTGTTCTGCCTTAACGTATTATTTATATCAATTCATAAAAATGGTTTATTCTTTGATCATCATAATTAACCTTTTAATTCCCACTGTCTTCCATATATTTACACTGCAAAAAAAAAAACTTTCTAATATTACCGTTTAACTCCTTATTTATTACTTCTACCATATTCTTTTCACATAGTTCTACCATTCTATTTTTATTATCTCATCTCCCTATTTAAGGTTTATTCTATTTACTTATATATATATATATATATATATATATATATATATATATATATATATATATATATATATATATATATATATATATATAAACTGTCGCCAAGAGAGATTAATAGACTGCATTTTTTTAATAATTGGTCTATTAAAAATGTGTTACCGGAGGTGAAGGTAAACTGTCAATTACGTGACCCAAAGTACCAGTAAGAATGTGCTGAGTAACACATCCGCTATTCTGATTGGTGGGATTATTAAGCACCGCTATTAACGAATACCTTCGTTATCTGCTACACTTTCGTTATAACGTGACTCAGTTGTCTAGGAAGTAATGACCCCTTCTTTTGTTCTCTTTTCTTGTCTTTTATCATACTCACATCAAACACATATTCTATTTTACAGTATATATATATATATATATATATATATATATATATATATATATATATATATATATATATATATATATATACTGTTGTCTTATACACTGTTCTATACACACTGTCATTATCCTCTTATCATCGGACTCTAGCAGTTTAGTTATTTCTGCTTCTTCAGTTTTGTTAATGTACAATGACTTAATAACACCGATGTATATTTCAATAATCAAACTGACGTTTATAAATTTCTTTCTTTTTATTACTTATTTGTGTTTTAATAATTGTACTAACAACATTAAATTGTTTAATTTCATCATTAAGTTAAAAAACAAATATTGTTACTCATAAACAAACATGTGACTTCGAAAATTAATAATAAATATTTCATGCAGACTAGAAACGAATATAAAACTATGGAAACATATATTTATAAGTAATTCCTTATTCATTATCACCATTTACCAATGTTCCCCTCCTGGATAGTACGTTCATTCACTCTCCTGTTTCTCTCTACCTCCCCTCACCTCTACCTCTCTCCTCCCTCCCTTCTCTCCCTCTCGTTTTTATCCGCCTTCCCTCCACTCCATATTTCACACCCTCACCTATATTCCTGCACCTATTTCTGTCTGGTTAAGGCGTGAGTACCTCAGTCCTGACCCAGATTCTGAATGTCTGTCTGTCTTTGGTTGCTTGCATGTGTGTGTGTGTGTGTGTGTGTGTGGGCAGTTTGGTTGGTGTCTGTGTTTGACTTAAAAAAAACACACACAGTATATGGGTAGAGGTAGAAGAAACAGTTGCGTCAAGAGTATCTCGCTAATCTTACAAATATGTCAGAGGAAATAACTCACTTGATGGTCAGTTTCCGCTGCGCCCATACACAGCCACGTGTATCTGTCTGCCCGTCAGTCTCCTTTCTACGGGAAACATTTGGGGCCGTTTGTGTGTCTGTCTGTCTGCCTATCTTTCTGCTTCTATGGTATGTCTGTGTCCGTCTGTCACTATTCGAGGCATTTCTGTCTATCTGTTTCTATTGAATCCATTGGTCTATCTATCTATCAATCTATATCTATCTATCTATATCTATCTATCTATCTATATCTATCTATCAATCTATATTTATTTATCAATCTATATCTATCTATCAATCTATATCTATCTATCTATATCTATCTATCTATCTATATCTATCTATCAATCTATATCTATCAATCTATATCTATCTATCTATCTATATCTATCTATCAATCTATATCTATCTATCAATCTATATCTATCTATCTATATCTATCTATCTATCTATATCTATCTATCAATCTATATCTATTTATCAATCTATATCTATCTATCTATCTATCTATCTATATCTATCTATCAATCTATATCTATCTATCAATCTATATCTATCTATCTGAGTGTATCTATAGGGGCCTTTCTGTATGTCTGTCTATCTCTATGGGACAGATTTGTGTGTGTGTGTCTGTCTCGATGGCACATAATTATGACTGTCCGTTTCTCTGTTAAGGATTTTATAGTTATTAATGGGATATATTTCTGTCAATCTGTCTCCCACTTTGTCTGTCTCTGTCGGTCTTGCTGTGTCTATCATTCTGTCTGTCTGTGTTAGTATCTCTGTCTGCCTGCCTGTCTGTCTGTTCCCCTGTCTGTCTGTGACGATTTATCCCCCTGTCTATTGTGTAGGTCTATCTGTCTGTGTCGATATGATATTCTGTCGACCTGTATCTGAGTAAATCTGATTGTCTGTGTCGTTTGAGAGAGAGAGAGAGAGAGAGAGAGAGAGATGAATCTTGGTGGTCTGGTTTTATCTAATCTCTCTCTCTCTCTCTTTCTCTCTTTGTGTGTCATGTGGAGGGAATATTTCAGTACGAGGGGTATATATGTCTCCCATCTAAGGGGGCATATGTCTCCCATCTAAGGGGTCTGTCTCCCACCTAAGGGGGCATATGTCTCCCATCTAAGGGGTCTGTCTCTCCATCTAAGGGGTCTTATGTCTCCATCTAAGGGGGTCTCCCATCTAAGGGGGTCTCCCATCTAAGTCTGTCTCCCATCTAAGGGGTCCTATGTCTTACATCTAAGGGGGGTCTTTATCTTCCATCTAAGGGGGTCTGTCTCCCATCTAAGGGGGTCTATGTCTCCCATCTAAGGGGTCTGTCTCCCATCTAAGGGGGTTTATGTCTTCCATCTAAGGGGTCTATGTCTCCCATCTAAGGAGGTCTATGTCTCCCATCTAAGGGGGTCTTTATCTTCCGTCTAAGGGGGTTTATGTCTCCCATCTAAGGGGGTCTATGTCTCCCATCTAAGGGGGTCCATATGAGTCCCATGTAATGCCCATTGATCGAATAATTAAAAGGGCTCCGGTTAGGTTAGGTTAGGTTAGGTCCAGTCTCTAGATATGTGTCCTTAATCTTAGTGAAACGTACACTGTATATAACGTAGTAGTGTAAGGCAGGAAGCCCATCTTTCAAACATGGATTTGTATAAATATTTTCATCAAAGACAAGAATGAAAAATGAAAATGCAGAAATAAGAAGCACACTTCTTTTGCTGTTTTTGAAAATATTCTAATTTTAAAGACAAAGAATATAATAATGAATTCTTCCAAAGTTGGGGAAGAACTATCTGATGGGTGTTATAAAGCTTTGGGTTGATCTATTTGTATGTCAATGATCTAATGACTGTGTATTACTTATAATGGAGTGACGACAATGACCACTGATTTTAAGTAAGGTTTGTGGACTTTCATTATTTTGAAATTATTTTGACTGTACTCAAATTTGTACTTGTGCTGTACGACTGTTATTTGATTATTGCAAAACAAAAAAATATAAATATCATATAAACATATTTCTTCAAAAGTCTTGGTGTACTGACAATTAACAAACACTACACTATGAAACATTCATCTGTGGTTGTGTTGATCTGTTTAGGGGTAAAATTACAATATGGTAATGACCAGGCAATGAATTACACATCTTTTCAGCGTTGTGTTGCACATTTAGATCTAATTTAAGGTACCATACTTATTATTACTGGAGTTTACTGAAGTTGTTCTTACCTATAACTGTGTACTTCTTCATGATAGTTCTGACGTATCTATCTGATCGTGATTCTGTAATGTTTCAAAAGCAAATTGAAGAATATAAACGTACAGAAGAGGTGTGTGTCTGTGATGGGAAGGGAGGGGGGAAGGGGGTGGGGGTACATTTGCCTCATTCGCACCTAAAATGGTGTCCTGATTTGAAATATGCTTTACATAACACCTGCCCAGTTACTAATATGTACCAATTTTAGACTAAATTCGTAGATCCCGTGTTTATATCTACACGTGTACCTGTATTGTTGTTGTTGAATTATGAAAGTAACTTAAGTAATATGACATATACGCTAATATCTACTCTCCTTCGGAACAGAAGCCTCCGACATTTTACCAACCGACAAACGCCACGCCATCCTCAGCCAATGGCATTGCTGGAAATATTCACTAAAGTATTTTCAATGGTGGTTCGACCATTATATAAGAGGAATATACAGAAAAAAGAATACAGAAGGTGGTATTTCACCTTCTGAAGTCATTTCCCCTCACAAATATGACTTGGAGAAATTTAAAACTGTTATCAGCACCCCAGAAACTCCCCAAAATTGTTGGTTTTATGTTTTATTGTCTTGTGTTAACCCTGTAAATTCTGTGGTGTATAATGTTGCATGAAACTTCTGGCTAATAAAATGTTAACATAATCTGTGACATTTCTCTCTTAGTCAACCTTTTCGGTGACGGACGGTGAGTGAGGTGGAAGGCTCGCTGTCTATAGTGAGGTTAGTTTATTTATAAAAAAAGAAGACAAAGATATCTGTGAAAGAAGGACTATAATTCATGACTCAGAGAAAGAAGACAAATATCCTTAATATAGAAAGGAAAAAAAATGTGTAAATATGATGGAAACCTATGGTGGAAATCTGTACAGACAGATATTCAACCCAAAACACTTTTATACAGACAACCACAGAAACTCGTCAGATTCTGTGAAATGACTACACAGACTCTCAAACTTGACACTAGTGACTAAGAAATAGAAAATATGGTAAACAGTAGATAGGAAAATAGTGAATAGTAGACAACACAAATTAACATACAACAGATAAAACGAGAAGATGAGAAATGTAATAGAAATGAAGAAGAAATACTTAATACTTGATATAATATGAGAAATAGGTAGGTAATAGATAAAGGATAAAACAAAAGAAGGTAGATAAGAGGAAATAATCAATATTAGATAAAAGATGAGTAAAAATTAGATAGACGATAAGATGGAAAAAGACTATTATTTTATGCGAGATGAGAAAATAATATACTGTAATAAAAGATGAGAAAACAAAAACAAAAAGGATGAGCAAATAGCACAGAAGAATAAAAAAAGGACATACAAAAATTTGGTTATTTGACATTAAATACAAATTAAGAGAATATATTAGATAAAAAGAACTACTGATCACTCAGTAGTAATAGTAGCAGTAGTGGTGGTGGTGGTGGTAGTGGTGGTAGTAATAGTAGTAGTAGTAGTAGTAGTAATAGTAGTAGTAGTAGTAGTAGTAGTAGTAGTAGTAGTAGTAGTAGTAGTAGTAGTAGTAGTTGTTGTAGTAGTAGTAGTAGTAGTAGTAGTAAATAACAATAATGGTACAACCCATCAAGAAAAATAACCCAACAATAATATTAACTTTTCCTAATAACATTTATTTTCAAATGTACTCAAGTATCAACAGGTATAGATTGTCCTTATTTACTTCTAGCTCGTACACTTATCTCTACCAGCTTTCAGTAAATAGGATTACTTAGATTTAATTGTGTGTGAAGGGGAGTAGTTCTTGGTTACTTACTGACTCTACAAAATCGTGTTCCTAATCCTTAAAACTCTTCTTGGCTCTACATAATAGTGACCTTAATTTCTATTCAAACTCCATATCGAGGCATTGGTGCTTTGAAATCTTCTTATGCCAATATTGGTCAATCCAGCCTTTAACATACAAATTTGAAAGTTCAGGTGGTAGTAGCTGACACAATGTGGTTATATATATATATATATATATATATATATATATATATATATATATATATATATATATATATATATATATATATATATATATATATATATATATATATATATATACCGCTTTGGTGAGGAGAGTAAACCGGTGGCATGTTTATTTCCCACATTGTTCCTGATGAATTTGTCCTTCATTGTTCAGTGTTAGTATGTTAGTACAGGAGGAAACAGGAGTACCCGGAGAAAACCTTCCATGTTTGGTAGGGGGTCACGTTGTATGTAGGATATTTACCAACAGCAGCCTGACATAATACACGACGCCTGTTGAGGGTGGCATTTACCTCACATAAGGTCGTCTGGTCTTATATTGTACATACAGAATATGATAATTGTAAGCACAATATGTAGCAATATTGTACAGGCAGTTACGTGTAATGCTTCGTGGCTTTGCTGCTCATTATCTGAACTATGATAGTCGTACAGCAGAGCACAGCATGATCTACTTATATCTATTTATATTTAGTAACATTGTTTTAACTAGTCAGTAAACGAAGTAATCGTGATGGTAATCTTATAGTATAAGAAGGAAATACTGTCTAGAGTTTGTTACACCAGTGATACAATTCTAATTGTCACTCTTCTCAACTGGCATTATATCACAAGAACGGAAGTGTGGGCATGTATGTGCTAACTATAAGAGCTTTAGCATGACTGATTCAACAAGAAATTATTCTCATACAGGAAACGTTTATGTACAGCTATTGTAATTATTTCTATAAGCTTACAATAATAATAATAATAATAATAATAATAATAATAATAATAATAGATAATAATAATAATAATAATATAGTAAAATTCTAAAACTATCACTTCATTTCACTAGTACAAAACTGTGTGGTATAAAATACTACTCATATAATAGTGAATAAAAAATGGGGCAATTTGTATTAATAATTATATAACAGTAGCATCAAGTAGTAACATGATACTACAGTTCCCAGTTTCTGGTAATATTTTTAATGTTTCTTTTAAAACAATGATACAGATTGAGAGAGTATTTTTGAGTGGCCAATATTGCTCATAAACAAAAAGACTTTAATGAATTATTTCTCAGATAATAACTTTAGATTCACGTTAATCTAAAATAGATTTGTAGTTTAAACTCTGAATAATTCATCCACCTCTAGATCAAAGAACAATATTGCAGAAAAAAAAGGAAACATTATTACTGCTTATGTTTTACTTGTATAAGGTTAAATAATGGGAATCCGTTTACTAAAATTACAAGAGTATATTCCACTTTGGTTTGGCAAGTCGTTATAACATCATAGTTGCAATTATCGTTTTTCTCTCACGGGATACATATACCAAATACTGAACTAAGTGTTAAAATTTACACGGACGTAAAACTAGTAGCCTGATGTGAACCTCTCCAGAGTTGCTCAAAATACAAGATGTTCTCACTGTTAATGTGTACACTCCCGAGGTGATATTCTTTACCCATCATTGTATTGTGAGGGTGTTTCGCATAAACGATAATTAGTCTAACAAATGCAGTACTGTATTTCAAGCACAAAATATAATGAATACCTTTACTGTGAGAGCGTCTTCATTTCTGTAGCAACATAAGACTGACACATGAAACTCTGACTTAACTAAAACTTGACGAATTCCTGAAGAAACATATTCATATGAGAAGTGTCATAGTACCTGAATAGTTTGTTCTTTATTTCTAATTTTCCATGAACAATATTTCTGGTCATGGAACATACTTTTTATCAAGGAAATTAGGAAATAGTTTCATTGAGAGATAAGCAAGTTGCAGGATACTTATAGTTACTCTTGTATCAAGTATGTGCCAGTTTGTATTAACGCTGAAGAACAAGAAAGGCGACTTTTAGTAAATTAGTGGTGCATGAACTAGCCAAGTGTAGCAACAGAACAGGAACCTCGTATAAGAAAGGCAGAAAGAAAACACAGGATGAAGTCCACGTGAGGTCCCTCATAACACCATCTGTGAGGGAATTACTACACCACGTCAGGTCCCTCATAACACCATCTGTGAGGGAATTACTACACCACGTCAGGTCCCTCATAACACCATCTGTGAGGGAACTACTACACCACGTCAGGTTCCTCACAACACCATCTGTGAGGGAACTACTACACCACGTGAGGGTCCCTCCTAACACCATCTGGGAGGGAGTTACTTCACTACGTGTTTGCTGTTCAACACCTACATTAATCTGTATGTTCACTGTATGTTCCTTTACCTTTCTCTAATGAAGGCTTTTGTTTAACTACCAATGTATGTAATAAGTCATTTATGTCCAGTGTATAGTTTCAGCCTTCGGGCTGCAAAACTTTTTCAATAAACCGTTAATTATTATTATTATTATTATTATTATTATTATTATTATTATTATTATTATTATTATTATAAACCTTGAGATATCGAATGATGGTGGGTCTGACTCAGTTTATCGGTGTTCTTTACACATTTCTTACAATTAAAAACTAAACTTAATTCTACATGCCTTTCAACTGATAGAAATAAAATTATATACTGGATCAATGTGATGAATTAATTAATAGAATAAATAGGTACGTCATTGTTACAGACGCTTTCAATTTATTCAACAAATTTCACCTTCTAAATCCATCAAATTGTTGGAAATAAATTTGATTTGAGTTAGTCTTGATGAGAAACTACTCTTGTAAGAAAAAAGATCAATAATTAATTAGTATAAATCATATTAATTCATAAGGCTAAATTTATCTACTAAAATCCCTTCAGATGGAGATTATACAGTAGTTCATTAATAAGTACAGGAATTAGTCGTCTTGATGAGAGGATAATTTAGTTAAAAAGAACCTGTGTCATTATTTCAAGTGTCTGGCTGATGTATTACAATTATTAACACTTAAAATATATTGAATTATATGTCTGTAAATCCAGATATGTACCGGCAGCGTCACCTGTAAGGATGTCCAAGTGTAGACGAAACTCTCCTCTCTCTCTCTCTCAATCTACCTGTCTGTCTCTTATCTCTCTCTCTCTCTCTCTCAATCTACCTGTCTGTCTCTTATCTCTCTCTCTCTCTCTCTCTCAATCTACCTGTCTGTCTCTTATCTCTCTCTTTACATACAAACACAAATGTAAAGGCATTAGATAATCAGACAAACAAAGGGTGAGAGATAGACAGGAAGACAACGATTAGGATGGTTAAAGAGACAGAGCATGATACGTGGAGAGACAAGGAGAGTTAATAGATGGACAAAGAGAAATAGACGGAGAGAATGGGTGACAAGAGAGTTACACGTGTAGGAAATAAACGAAAAGGTAGACAGAGAAAAAGGTTAGAACAGGAGACAGACAGACGAACATAGGACGGATTTAGACACAGTTGAAGAATATACAAATGGAAAAATATATAGAGTACTTGATGTACAGATGAACCTCTTTGTAGATGGACACAGATAGACAAGTAGGTATACAGGTCAAAAGACACACACACACACACATACACACACACACACCTCATACCTACACATGTACACACACCTCATAACCACACACACACACACACACACACACACACACATGCACCCAAACACAGACCTCACATACCTACATATGTACACACACCTCACATAATTACACATGCACACACATCACATATATACAGAAAAACATACACAAACACCGATAACTCACATATATAGACATGCATACATACGAACTTAATATATGCAGGCACAAACACACACAGAAACACATATACATTCATCTACACAAATGTACACGAAGCTAGACACACACACACACACACACACAAACCTTTTAAATTTTGTTCAAGTTTAATTTCCTATCAAAAATTCATATGGAGACAGAGACAATAACACATATAATAACAAAAACAGATTAATACTTCACAGATAAGAATAATTAGTAGCAGACTGAAGACGGACATATTATTGAGAGTAATTTTCGTCTTAGTCTCAGTGGTAGACTCACCAATAACTGCCGTCATGCAGGAAAGAACGTTTAACACCAATTAGTGGAGTTAATTACACATACCTGTCTCGAGTAAATCATTACCTGCAGATTTGTTAAGATAAAACGAATTAATCAACTACTGAACCTTATAGTGAATCATCACGCGAAGAAAATATACATTATGGTAAAAAATACGTGACTAGATAATTTGACATAATCTTCACCTTCAGTGACCTTAAAGTTGACCTTTCACCGACTTGGACCAATATTAAACTACAGCAAATATGTACTTTACACTTCTGAGCTTTAGTTACGTACACCGATAAATAATATTTATGAAACTCTGACGTCAATAGTCGCCTGAACAATTCCTGAAATTAGTGATATCAGAGCCCACACCCTACACACGAGTAGTCCTGGCAGTGAACAGAGAGTGGAATATGTCAAGCATAGTCTGCTATTCCCTGCAAGTCTGGGAAAGCAAATATATTTTACTTTATTATCTGATACAGTCAGAGTTTGAGGCGTCAAGCCATAGCATCAAACTGAACAGTGGGTGTCCTCTTAGTCCACCCACACGTTTTGCATTTTTGGATATCATAGAGGAAGTTGTCCTCCTGTAAACGATAATTTGCCTACGATTTATTACATCATGTTAAGTAAAGGTAACTTGAGACAAGTGTCAGAGTGACATCTACTCTACATAAAGTTCTTAATAAGGAATTGCCTTCATCATGGAGTTTCTATTTAAGTGAGGTAGAGTAAGACGCAACTTGCTATCTATGGGTTAATCGACAGTACTGTTATTATTATTTATTTTTTTTGTAGGGGGGGGGGGGCAACGTGTCGCCACCTGGCTATAATAATCTTCCTCCCTAACATGAAGTTGAATATTTCCTGATAAAAAAAATATACAACATAAGGAGTGGTCTTTACTTCACCGCCAGAATGTCAGGATAAATGCATATAGACAACACTAGTAACTCGCAAGTGTGCCAGTAAGGAGGAAAAATGCACTCTGAATCAGTGGCAGCATCTGATGACGGCTGCATGTGTGCTACACCAGAAACTATGTTGGTAAAGTAGTGTGTGATAACGAGTCAAAGTCATATAGTTAACACAAGTGTGCCAGTATGAGGAGGAGTGTTTTGTTTACTGAGGATCACTACCAATGTGGGGGTTAAGGATGCACTTTGCAAGTTGAGGACGTTGATAAGTATGTGAGGATATTTATACTTGTCTTATCCTGACCCGTCACTTTTTACACTTGCCTTGCACCACTCTTCTTATATCACACCCAGCATAGGTGAGAGAGAAGGAAACGTACGAGTATCAGACAATTTATAGACACATAGGAATTACAGTAGAATCTAGTGATATACATGATAGATGCATACTGACTAGAACACTAAGTTTGTGTAAAAGTGTCCTGAATCAAAACAATTATTAATCTTTTTAAGTGAGACCAACATGTCACGGCAGATGCACAAATCGCAGCCGTACTGAAGGAGCAAGAAAGAATCGGTCCAGATTTCCCAAACATTTACAGACCCGATGTTTCAGGGTGAGAGTTGAGTACAGTGGCGGAGTTCAGAGTCGTGGCTTTACATCTGAGAAACTGAAAAAAATGTGTATGTGCTGGACTAAGACTCAGGGAAGAACATTAATGATGATGGAGTGTAATGGGGAGGAAGCAATGTAAGGGTGATCCAGTACCGCGTAGTAAAGTGTGTGCGTAGCAAAGAACAGCACAAGTGAGCACGTCAAGGGCATGTCACTGCCACCACTATACTGTAACGTATATGTTAACATGGTAGTATCTCAGCAGGTGATATATAATTATATTTATAAGTTCATAAAGTATTATTCTACTCAAGTCTGGGTATCAAAGAACCAATGTACATACACTCAAATGTGATGAAACACGGGAGTATGAGGACTGACAAAGCATAGCCATTTTATAACTTTCTTCTGGGTCAAAAATAAAGTTTCATAAAAAGCATAAGAAGTCAAGAGTCATCAGTATACAGCACAGCACAGCACACAGCAGGCCACGGGGTTGTCAGCATACAAGGCACGTAATAAAAAGTACCACGCTGGTGAATGTGAACAATCTAATGAGATCTTTACTAATATCACTAATTTGATGACATCCAACACCCTGCACCAAACATTGACATCAGCCAGTGAAATATTGTATGATCTGTATCTTGTACGTCCCCCTTAACAAGGCGAGAACTCAAGTGCTACTGTGACTTACACCATCATACTTCATCTGTTTATTGTACAGTACAGGTCAGTTTTTTCAGTAACATGTTCACTAAATACCAGCAAAAGTTGTACACACTTACGTCATATAAGAAGGTCTTGGAAAACCTAACAGCATCGTCATACAAGTGTTATATTTACCTTATTTAAAAAAAGAAGACAGATTACTATCAATGTCACTGGTTTGTGAACTCAACTAATATTTAGAATTTTAGACCACTAAATATTCGGGTCCCTGAAAATCTTGATTGACCTAAAGCAGATTTATCTAGGCCTGAGTGGTTCTTGCACGACACCGAGAGCAGCCGCCATGCTTCACATATTTTATGTGGTTAACCTTGTAGTTCTTTGGTGGAATAATCAGGCTCTCTCATTTAACTGTTATAAATTATATGACGTACAACAAATAATAATTCACACATATTTATCATCTGCTTCACAGCACTAGCAGTGCCAGCAACCAACACCATGTGTGAACACATGCTGGCTATATAACAGTCATATTTCTCCCTAATTAAGACTGACATTAATTATTCAGAAATATCATAAAGATAAAATTAGATAATTAATTTCTCCTGGACGGTACGAATTACTACAAAAGATGACACAACCAAGACTGAATACAGTAAATTCTGCCTGATGAACCTTACTGGAGGACCTGAACACAGTACAGCATTACCCTACGACGCTTTACACCCTTCTTGTTTATGGCTAAATTGAATACAGAATCATTGACGTAACTAATTATAGGTCTCGACATCTCTTAAGTATAATTAGAATACAGGTGGATAATTATTGATATAACTAATTCTATGCCGTATGAACAAGGACAATTAGAATGTGTCGATTTGGAACGTGTGGCTGCCGCCTACAACTATAATGTATGGATAATTATCGATATAACACCTGTTGAGCTTATCGTAACTATAATACCTTCATGCAAAAAAATTAATAATTAACTATAAAATAATTGAGAAAACATAACTTCTGGTCATGTTTGAAGGAGACAAATGTGTTCATTAATTTACTTTATATATATAGTGTACTTGTGTCTGTCCCTGTATGTTAAATGTTGTTACTGTACCTGTACCTGTGTCTGTACCAGTGTCTGTACCTGTGTTTGTATCTGTGTCTGTACCAGTGTCTGTACCTGTGTCTGTACCTGTGTCTGTACGTATGAGTGTATCTGTGTCTCTACCAGTGTCTGTACCTGTGTCTGTACGTATGATTGTATCTGTGTCTGTACCTATGTTTGTATCTGTGTCTGTGCCTGTGTCTGTACGTATGATTGTATCTGTGTCTGTACCAGTGTCTGTACCTGCGTCTGTACCTAAGTTTGTACCTGTGTCTGTACGTATGATTGTATCTGTACCTGTGTCTGTACCTATGTTTGTACCTGTGTCTGTACCTGTGTCTGTACGTATGATTGTATCTGTACCTGTGTCTGCACCTATGTTTGTACCTGTGTCTGTACCTGTGTTTGTGTGTGTGACCTGTACCTGTGTCTGTACGTATGATTGTATCTGTACCTGTGTCTGCACCTATGTTTGTACCTGTGTCTGTACCTGTGTCTGCACCTCCATGTTTGTACCTGTGTCTGCACTCTATGTTTGTATCTGTGACTGCACCTGTGTCTGCACGTATGATTGTATCTGTACCTGTGTCTGTACCTATGTTTGTACCTGTGTCTGTACCTGTGTCTGCACCTATGTTTGTACTCTGTACCTGTGTCTGCACCTATGTTTGTATCTGTGTCTGTACCTGTGTCTGTACCTATGTTTGTACCTGTGTCTGTACCTGTGTCTGTACCTGTTTGTGTACCTGTGTCTGTACCTGTGTCTGCACCTATGTTTGTACCTGTGTCTGTACCTGTGTAACCTATGTTTGTACCTGTGTCTGTACCTGTGTCTGCAACTATGTTTGACTGTACCTGTGTCTGTACCTGGTTTGTCTGTCTGTACCTGTGTCTGCACCTATGTTTGTATCTGTGACTGTACCTGTGTCTGTACCTATGTTTGTACCTGTGTCTGTACCTGTGTCTGTACCTATGTTTGTACCTGTGTCTGTACCTGTGTCTGTATCTGTGACTGTACCTGTTTGTACCTGTGTCTGTACCTATGTTTGTACCTGTGTCTGTACCTGTGTCTGTACATATGATTGTACCTGTGTCTGTATCTGTGTCTGTACGTATGATTGTATCTGTGTCTGTACCTGTGTCTGCACCTATGTTTGTATCTGTGACAGTACCTGTGTCTGTACTTTAAAATGCATAACTGTACCTGTTCTTGAATCTGTACTTGGCACTGTACTTTATAACTGTACTTGTGTCTACCACTGAGGTAAAATCTGTATCTCTACCTCTATTTCTACCTGTAACTGTACCTGTCAATGTTACTAAACCTGTACTCTAGGGGTTGTGGTTTATCAAGAGGAAGGGATAAAATTTATGGTAATTAATTAAGGTAAGAAAGGTAAGGAACGTGAGAAAGATGGTAATAGGAATAAGGAATATGATAAAAATGGTAATAGGAGTAAGGAACGTGATAAAGATCATAAGAGGGAGTATGGAAAGTGATAAAGATGGCAATAGGAGTAAGGAACACGATAAAGAGATAAAGGAGAGTAAGGAAAGTGATAAAAAAGTAATATGAGTAAGGACAATAATTAAGAGGAATAAGAATATCAATAAATGTGAACTGAAAGATGAGAAATATAACGTTGAGGAAGACATTTAATTCACCTTCCTTAGATAATCACTACAACAAAAGTATCCTGTAGATAGTGTTTGATTCCCCCCCCCCCCCTGTAGTTACTTCAGTTACTTTTAGAAACCTACGTCATATTATTTTCTTTGGTAGTCACTATGAGCAGTTTTTGGACTTTTGTAGTAGAATATTTTGTAGTTTCTGGTAGTCTTTATGTCATCTGTTATTGTAGGAATCTTTGTTATCTTGTAGTCTTTGGTAGTCTTTATGTAACCTGTTATTGTAGGAATCTTTGTTATCTTGTAGTCTTTGGTAGTCTTTATGTCATCTGTTATTGTAGGAATCTATGTTATCTTGTAGTCTTTGGTAGTCTTTATGTAATCTTCTATTGTAGGAATCTATGTTATCTTGTAGTCTTTATGTAACCTGTTATTGTAGGAATCTGTTATCTTGTAATCTTTAATAGTCTTTATATAACCCCTTGGGTCTCTTGTAGCAATCTATGTAATCTGGTAGCCTGTAGTATTCATTAGGACTCTTGTAGTGCTCAGCCTTCGTTCTGGTACTGAGTCATGAAGCAGGTTTATAAGACTTGTAGTTTTATGTAATAATTAAAATCGAACAATTCTTGAAGTAGTCTATTGTAGGACTTAAAGTCTCTAGTAGATATCAATATACTCTTGAGACTGTGGTTGTGGTTCCTTTAATTCCTTGCAGTACTTTCTAGTATAGCCTACGGTAGCCACAGTAGTTTCACGTAGACATTAACTCTAGTTTTAGCTGCTAGTCAGGGCAGTTGCCTAAGATTCTACCATTTTAAGAGATAATTCAGTCAATAAATGTGTAGTGTTTACAGAGTGACAGAGATAAACATAAAAATATCCTCCTGTTGGTCCTCTTCCTCCAGTTGCTTGTTCTGTACTACATCATCTATAGTGGAGTAACAAGTGATCACGGGCCCTTTCTTGCCCTTGTGAAAGTTTTAACACTCGTGACAGCGTACAGCGAATGAGGGTGCGCCAAGTCCGTAGACTTGCATGGTTAATTAGGGTGAGCCAAGTCCATAGACTTGCATCGTTTTCCATCGTAAATAAAATTGTTAATTAATGCCTTCCTAAAGAAACCATCGACATGGGACCAGGTTTGTTCCACTCTACGAATTTTTTTGCGATTTTTCCACCAAGTTTGATGAAAAACGATTGTGCCGTTTCGGCTGCCCAGAACAGACACACACACAAACAGACAGGCAGACACACGCCTAGTCCTATAGTATATTAGATGATATGTATCCCAGTATTAATTTCATCTTTTTACCAAGTTTCCTGGTGAGTCTTCTTCCTCAGCCTCTCCTTGGTCTTCACGCCACTCATCTTCCCGTCTCCTCCCTAGTCCTCTAAGTCTTCATTCAGGTTCACAGTTTCAAATATTCTCTATCTCCTCCTTCTTAGACCTAGTTTCAGTTTTCTTCCTGGTCTTCTAAAGTTATTTTCCATCTCCTGGGGCGGTTCCCAATAGTCCTCTTTCAACTCATTATCCATTTCCTTAGTCCTTCATTCTTGTTATTCTCCGTCTCCTACTTGGACTTCCAGTAAACGTATTTCCAGGATATATCAGCCATTTTTCATCTCTTTCTTTATCTTCCACAATTTTGTTTTTCTTATGAGTCCTCGTCCATCTCCTCAGTGGCGTTCCTGAGCCCTCGGGGTCTTAATTTCAATAATTTTTTCATCTATTCCTTCTTTCTTAGTTAGGTTAGGTAAGGCTTGGGTAGGTTAGGTAAGGCTTGGTTAGGTTAGATAAGGTCTGGTTATGTTAGATAAGGCTTGGCTAGGTTAGGTAAAGCTCGGTTAGGTTAAGTAAGGTTGGTTAGGTTAGATTAAATCAGATTAAGTTACATTAGGTTACGTTCGCGTTGATTATGCGTGTTGTGTGCAGATGAGATAACTCAGGTACTCTACATTCTCTCCATTGAATAAGACCAAATTCCTCCCTTCTCTCCCTCCCTACCCCCCCAACCCCGGCTGTAGTTTTTATTTTAACTTTACTCGACGGTCAAACTTTTATTTCAACTGTTGTCAAAAACCAAGATTCACCAACATACAACAAGATTTTATGATTATATTGTCAATACTAATCCTCCTGTGTCTTCTTTGTGTGTGTGTGTGAGAGAGAGAGAGAGAGAGAGAGAGAGAGAGAGAGAGAGAGAGAGAGAGAGAGAGAGAGAGAGAGAGAGAGAGAGAGAGAGCTTAACTATCCAGCACCTCCAACTTTACTTTGCTATTCTTTCTGTCACTATCCTTTATTACAGCCATTATTTGTGATTATTCCTGATACCACAGTAAATTGGCTCTGCATTATTGAGACAGACACCTCTTGTCCTGCCCCTCCTTCTACGTGTCATATAGCGTGTAGTAATAGTTTTCTTGCCCTACTCACTGTTCTTCTTTCTTCACCTTTTTATTTGCCTTCTTACCATCTATATTCCTCATCAAACTTGTTCTGTTGCCGTGTATAAATCCCAATGTAACTTGGGTTTTGTTATCGTCCATGTTCTCTACTGAACTTACGTAGTGTTATCATCCCCCCCCTCTCTCTCTCTCTCTCTCATCATAACAAAGTCTTGGTTATATCTCTTAGATCTACTTGGGTGTTATCTCCATCTCTTGTCTCCCCAGAATGTATTTTAATAATGAATCTCATGATGTGTCTATCGTGGTGTCTATCATGGTGTCTATCAAGGAGTCTATTGTGGTGTATATATTGTGTCTATCGTGGTGTCTCCTCATGTTATCTCCTCATGTAATCTCTCTATGATGTCTCCCTAATATCTCCTTAAGATGTCTCCCAATCACGTCTCCCTCTATGACGTCACACTAAAATGTATCCCCGTGAAGTCTCCCTATGAATGATGGCTCCCGATGATGTCCCCCTAAGATGTCTCCCCATGGTGTGTCTCTTGATGTCTCTCCCATGACATCTCTCTATTGTGTGCCCCATATTGTCTCACAGCTGCTACACATGTTGTCAATTTCTTTTAATTCCAACACCTGAAGCAATTAAAGATAATTATTCATTTGTGTAATGTGTTTTATGTAAGAGGTACTTAAGACTGTGTGTGTGTGTGTGTGTGTGTGTGTATTTTCATGTTCATATATACGTGAGAGTATACACAATTTTGCCTGTTCTAATACATATTTACGGTGTGTTTCCAAACCTACACTATACATGTACACAACCAATTTTATGTAAAACACAAAAACATTCTGATACACTACATATACAATATACCAAAATAAATTCATTCTCACTCATACTCACATACATAAACAGATTTCCACGCACAATACCACTTAGTTGGTTAGTAAAGCCCTTTCATATTTTATCCTAAAGTATGTACTATGCATATTGGACATGCTTCTCTATTTCTAAATCTAACGTTCAAATGTTCCAACTAACTGTGAGTGAGGTTTAATCTATGTAATCCTGATGTACAAAGAGTTCGCTGCCCATTGATAGCTTTGTATAAAACTTGTGTATGATGAAAAGGACAAGAGGGGTGGGGAGGGAGGGGAGGGAGAGGGAGAGGTAGTATAGATATAGAAATGGGTAGAAAATAAAGACAAACATACAAAATTATGTAGATAGATAGATAGATAGATAGATAGATAGATAGATAGATAGATAGATAGATATAGAAAATATGACAGATGAAGAAAGAGGAAACCAGGTAAAGAAGTGGAGATAACATCAACCCAGACAAGACACAGGTCACGCCACCAGACACAACAATCTAACTCCCCCACACCCCCACACCCCCACTAAAGAAAACACACGCCATACAAACCCGACAAATCCAATTATAAACCCCCATCTACATCCTCAACTAGAACCATCCCACAAAAATAATCCCACTCGTTTAAAAAAAAATATATATATATATCTAAGCCTATAATTTACAATGAAAAACTCCCCCCATTCCCTCCTGCCTCCTCTCCGTCGTCCCCCCCAGAGCGGCTGTCACACCCCCCGGTAAAGGGAGTGTAGGGGGAACGAATCAGGATGAAGGGGTAGCGGAGGCCGAGGTCTGGCGTGCGCAGATAGGGAACTCTTCTCACCAAGGGGGACATGTACGGGTGCCGAGCTATATCAACTATTACCTATTTTACCCTCCATCCCCTACACACCTCCGGCCTGTGTCGTCTCTAAGCCTCTATTCTAGGATGTGTGTTGAGGGAATTTTGTCCTCGAAGGCAAGACACAGAGTAATTATAAGAGGGATAAATAATTTTTCGGGGTGAACCGTCGACATCCTGGCTCCGAGTAGGGTTGCGCCGTCGGCCAACTACGCCGCCATTTTGTGTAGCCCCTCTCTTTCTCTCTTACACTCTCCCCCTCCCTCTCTCTCACCCTCTGTCCCTCTCTCTCTTACCTGCCTGTCTGCCGCCTCTCAGCCCCCCTCAATCCCCCCCTACCTTCCTCTTCTCTTTCCACTTTTTCCTCCCTCGTGTGTTGGTGTGCCGTGAATATCTCTTTATTTATAACCAATTTGCCGTGACGCCTCGGCCTGATATTATACAGGAAATTTGGAGTGTGTATGAGTGTATGTCCTTTCACTTTTTCCCTCTATTTTATTTTCTCATGTGAGAGTAATGTGGTAGTTTCTGGTTATGTATACACGAGGCAGGACCCACACCCTCCTCGGACGCCAGCAACACTTGACCAAACTTAGGCTTTTGTGTACTTAAGTTATACCACGACTCACAACACTTTGTTTTTATGAACTGAGTGGTTCAGTGTTCAGAGTTGTCACTTTTTTCAATTGTGGAAAAAGAGTTTTGATATAGATTTAGAAGGTTGGTTTGGTTTCACGTTACCTGTTGACTTTCCAGGTCTATGTAAATACTTCTGTCCTCACTCTATTTTTGTTTTGAATAGGAAATAAGGTATTGCCAATAATTAATATTCATTGCATGTGTGTGTGTGTGTGTGTGTGTGTGTGTGTGTGTGTGTGTGTGTGTGTTTTGCTAATATTATCATTGTAATTATCATCGCTATACATATGATCATTATTAAAAATACTGTATTGTCATATTATTATTTGTTATTATTAATACTATAAGCAATACATTCATTAACAATATATTATTTGTATTATCATCAGAGCTATACTATTTTAGCATTATTATTACTAATGACATAAATGATAAAGTAATTACAGTACAGGTTGAGATACAGGTACCTATAGTCTTAGATAATTATGTTAGAACAGAAACACTACTGAGAGTAAAGGTATATCATTATTGTCACATTATCTAGCACACTTGTATATAACCATAATCATCATTATAGGTCAGTTATTTTGGCTTCATGACCTCATCACCTACAGTATGTATGTTGATGCACTATCAGCATATGGCTCTTAAAAAAAAGTCATTCATATTGATAAGGAAAAGTAAGTAATACATTCACTGGGATTCTGTTCACATATATTATAACCTCTACTGTACTTTTTATGGTATCTTATTGTAATAATCTGATGAACGAGACTACACAAATTGTATGACAAGAATATAGTGCTACTTATAATGATATAATAATAATAATAATAATAATAATAATAATAATAATATTAATAATATAAATAATAATAATAAAATATATTACTATTGTTGTTGTTATTGTTATTATTATTATTAATTATGATTGTTGCAGCTAATCTTTAAAAGAATTATAAATATTATTAAACATATTCAGTGAATGAATTACTACTGAAAAGTCTAAAAACATTATCCTTATTGTTTTCACTCTACATGTTTTTACGTTGTTAGTGCACTTCAATCTAATTTAAAAGGTCAGTTATGAATTAGTTTTGTCACCGTAATTAGTTTCTATAACCAATTTCAGCCTTTTTTCCCCTATATGTGAAAAATAGTGAGTGGTGTTCAGGAGTCACGTTGGGAGACTGAGGGGTAACATTACTTGTTGATATACTGCATCTATGTATTGGGTGGGTCATCGTTTATGTTCTTATGGCTTAACACGTTTGTTTCACCTCACGAACACGAGAATGGTGTCCCTATGTATGGCTGATAGGTAAATATTTATATGACTGATAACACACACACGCACACACACACACACACACACATCTGTGTCATATATGTCACCCATATGCTTATTGACAAGGTCTCAGGACACAAGGGATAACTTTGAGTCAAATATAGAAATAAGTTTTGATATATAAAAACAAACTTTTAAACTTTGTAATGTTCTAATGGTCACACAAAGTAGCACAAAATAAGACTTTACTGTTGAACTCAAACTCGTGTCTGTGACCACTGGGAAACAAATTGGAAAATGGACAAATAACAAAGTTTAATAAACGCCAAATAATGACTCGACAAACTTAGTAAAATATCATTAATATTTTTTTTTTGTATTTGAAATTCAGAACTGCCGTCTGACGTCGTGGATTGAAACCTCAAATTTGGTTTCTAAAATGTATTTTAATCTTGGATATATTATACAGTACAATGTATTAGTCACATTTAGTTAATTATAATAGGCTTTCTTGTCATCCTGAATTACCTCCCGATCTAAATGATTCATGACCCAGTTTTCACTCGATGGTTCTTCACACTTGCTAGATTTAATTAGCTTCAGTTACCAACACCAAGATGAAAATGGATTAACCCCTCGACTAATTAACACAAATATTAGTTTGGCTCCTTCATGGCTTACAATAAGAGTCAAGGATTAAAGGAAAAAACTTTATATCGATTATTTTTATATTCTTATCGTATTCTAATGTATGTTTTAATATGGTCTCGTCTTTCTTCTTGACTGGTTCACTTAGATGTGGGGAAGATCATAGGTAAATACGTCCATTTTCGCGGCTCTTATCCAACTATTTAAGTCTATGGCTTATCCTGCAATGCCAGTTTGTGGACGCCTTCAATCGATGTGAATGTATTAAATAAAATTAATATGAATAAGTTTGTAATAAATACGAATTTATGTCAAATATACTCTTGAAGATATATTTTTCCCTGGACGAGACAGCTGGCTGGCATTACGCCAAAATGAAACTTAAAACTGGTCTCGAAACTACTCCTAAGAAAATTTATTTCAATAAAAATTAAGAAGAAAACTCGGTCAGTAACCCTTGAAAACCGCTGGTCACCTGAAACTTGTTTATCCACACCAAGAATATCCTGTTAAAAAAAAAAGACGGAGGTTTGACTCTCACTTTAAGCTCCTCATTTTTTTCTTCAAATACAATACCCTTTTCCCCTTTATCATACAAGGTCTCTTTGATGGAAGGATTGATGAATTAGTCATCAGGCTTTCTGGTTAGGCCTACACCATTGTTTCGTCAAACTTTAATACCAGAAGTCAGGAAAAACGTCATATTGGTATAAACTGGGTTGTAAAGACCCTTAATACCTGGCTGGGCTTTATAACAAAGTACCATTAAAACTACAAGAAATTTTAAGTCTAAAATAGTTATTTCGTTAAACCCAAAGAATAAATTGTACTAAAATTATGGTGGAGTATTTTGAAAACTACTAAGCTTAACTTTCTCGTTTGTTACTACGTCCTCCAGCAGGTCCCTGGAGGACACCTCAAACTTACTGGACGCCATTCAGTACAAACTTTGGCCAGTTGGAACATAAATAAGCGAGTGAGACTCACTTTAAAACACTTCATATACATGCCACCAAATATTTCCCCCTGAAAAGTATATTTTTTCCCCTTTGCATTTTGTCTCTTAATAAAATATCAGCAAACCAAATACATTTGTTGTGGCAATATTTATCCCCTTATGCAGTGCATTGTCAGACCAAGAAGAGGTATACAACTACAACCAATATCTCCAAAATATCAAGATAATCGTCCAGTACTATAAATGATGAAAGCAACTCACTTATGTCTCATCCCACCAAGGAAGAAAGAATCACAGCACGAATAATATGTCTCATCTAACGGGGTAAACAAATATTGGATAAACAAAAAAATCATAAAAAAAGATATACTGTATTGGTGGTTAGTGAGGACACACACACGTGGCTCCTAACCTGAGACACTGAGATGACTGCCTTATGTGTCCCAAGCAGTTCCCTTATACCTTGACATCTAACTTACGATCCCCTAAGCATTTGGATGAAAGTCTATCTAATGGTGAGGTGCTAGTGTCATATTCCATAATGAGATGTACAGTGTCATATTTCATAATGAGATGTATTGTGTCATATTCCATAATGAGATGTACAGTGTCATATTTCATAATGAGATGTATTGTGTCATATTCCATAATGAGATGTACAGTGTCATATTCCATAAGACGCAAGTGTCATATTCTTTGACACGATATAAGTTAGATACAGTACTATTAACTGGCAAAATTTAGGTGTCATAGCTCCCAATATTATGTCACTATGAAGTCGAGGAAAATGCATCTACTTTCAAGTTATATTTCTAAATAATACCCGTAAAAAAACAATATTCTCGATCAGTGTACATCACCATTATATATATATATATATATATATATATATATATATATATATATATATATATATATATATATATATATATATATATATATATATATATATATATATCGAAACTGGACAAGTGACGAGCCACACACACACACACACACACACACACAGAGGGAATCTAAATTTAGTCTTAGTATCAGCAGTTATGTCCTTCAGATCACATCCTCCTGAATCGATGGTGTTGTCAGGCGTGTGTTCCACTTGTGGAGGATATTTTGTGGCCCCTCTTGTCTCCTGCGGCTTAAGGTTCCCTTTACAACAGTAGTGAGGGCAACATCGTCTTCCAATAGAATGCTCCGGATGTGCCACTTGGATTAAGGGAGCGAATATTGTAAGCCGAGGACAAGGGTATGGCGGGAAAGGGAGGTGTCTCATGTTAATTTTGTCCATAGTGTCCACGCAGATGCGAGGTTTGTGAGGCTGGTCCGTTGTCCTGGTGAAGCTACCATCTCTACTCCACTAAGTCACTCTTCTCTTACATTTCCCTCATGAATTGTGTCCCGAGCAGTGTGGAACAGTAGGCTCCAATTACTGCTGTGTGATGGCGAACTACCTGATCCTGGATTACGGCATCAACATTAACCTTGCTGTCATCAGGTGTTGAGGTTGACGGTCATCCACACGTTTCTTTGTCCTCAGCTGATGTGTCACCATCCTTGAGCCACTCACAAACTGGAGAGCTACTCATGGTATGTTCCGTGTATGCTATTCTCTATAGTTTTAAGAGTGTTTTTTTGGCACTTCCCCCCAAAAAAATTTCACCACAAATCTTTGTTCATACTTCACATGTTTGGCCATTTGCACGGAGGCCTAAATGTACTAGAAAAACGTTAATATCTGTCAGTCAAATTATATATTGACCAGTACCCAAATTCTATAACAGGTGTCTCATAAATTTTAGTTTTTCTATAGAACGCAGCAGAAACATAAATAGTGTTTCTAATTATTTCTCAGAAGTTAAACTCTTAAGCTTAGGTCATGTGAGTCTGTGGTAAACTTGGATTTTGACTACCAAAGGGAAACACTTGGAAATAAACACACAAACAAAATGCTATTTTTGAGAGACAATTATTTCCTAACCCTTTATCTCAAGTGCTGTAAATTGTCACATTAATACTTGAGAAAAAAAATGTTCTTGGTAAAGTAAACAACATTTCCTACTCCAGGATGTCCAACAAGTTACTGTTATCATGATGTGAACCAGTTTTTTGCCAGTTTAATTTGATGGACTCGAGGGAAAAGCACTAAAGTCAAATCTGGGGTTTCAAAATTATTGCTTCGTGTCTTTACTGTAATTATTTTTTTCACATGAAAAAAACATACTTTATAGAGAGGATTTTCTTGGACTTTTAATATTACCTTGGCATTAAGAGCAGTCATCTACCAAAGGCACTTTACAACCTGATTTATTCAAGGATGATAAAGTTTTTCGTGAATTCTGGAGAAATTATTACTTGTAAAAATGGAAAAACTCTTGAGTTCCATGACAAGTTCCAAGTGACCAGCGGAATTTGGGGGATACTGAACGAGTTTTTTCATATTATTTGTTGATATTAATTTGTAAGTAAAAAGATTTACTCTCCAACCTGTAGTGTAAGAATTACCCTGTGGAATGTACAGGCGAAAAAATATCATAAGTGATAGTTAAGTTTATTTCAGATTTATCGTTTTTATTTTATTCATTACTTATATTGGTTATATCAAGAAGCTGATAATGTGAAATGAAAATGAAATTCTGTAATAAAATTGAAAAAAAAAATACAAAATAAATAAGGGACCAGCAAAATAACAAAGTATTATACGAATGGCTGGGAACTTTGTGGGCTGCTGTTCTGTACGACATTTTGTGAACCATTCAAGAATGTAAGACACTGATGAATCATCAACCATAACATCTAGTCATCTGTAATTACTAGAAGAAAGAACAGAAATAAATATTTACTGTAAGCCATGAAAGCGTCAGAGCACTATCTGTATGTATGGTTTGTGAGTATACTTCATATCCACCACAACCTTCAGCCTACAGGTGTTCACTATGTCATTGCTGGCGTTGTCCACAAGATGACTTACAATTCACTTAGTACGAACAAAGTAAAATTACACTGAGCTGGATGTGGCTGGTAGTAACCATGGCGTCTCAACAGCTGAAATTTAGGTACAGGTTTATAAAGTCCTCTTCAATAGATGAAATTTGGCGCTGTAGCTCAACATTTGACATACAGTGATTAGGAATGCTACATACAAACAGGAAAACTTGTAATTCATATACTGTTCTGTATACTGTTGATGTTATTATGTATTACAGCGCTTCAACAACTTAGGTCTTGAAGAGCGTATTCTAGGTAACTAAATTCATTTACCATCGACAATTAAAAAGAATGGGAGATTTATCAGTGCCCTAATACGACCTGCCTTGTGTCAAACTCTGATCGATTCTGTGAGTCTCGTCTACCTAAATGGTGTTGCGAAATACATGGGAATCTTGCCTTGGTAAATAAGTCTCCATACTGTTATTAACAAGACGTGAAACCAAAATTGTCAGGCAAGGAAAATCTTGTGACAACTAAGCTCCAAGAAATACATAAGCCACACTGTATACTTGTATTCACTCATGTACTTATGAGTGTATTTCATCAAAGCCCGAGGCTCTATGAAGTTCAGGTCTTGCACAATAATAATCTGAATAAGGAAAGCTGTGTTCTGTCGCCTGTAGTAATGTGTACACCGTCATGTGAGGCGATAGTTTACTATAAGATCACCTCTTTCTACCACTCGTTTAGTAGTATCAGCTCGGCATTTACGTATTCCCTTATTTACAACAAGATATTACTGTATAATACTCAGGAATTATAATCAACTCTAAATTGAGAGCAAGTGTCTCTTCATTTCGAAATATGATCTTATAATTGTTAAGGAGAGATGGTTTGTCACTGAGGTGTCGAGCTTTTGGAAAAATCTACTTAGCTTTCCGAGTAATTTTTGTTCGAGATGATTATATCACAAGCTGAATATGTTACTCGGTGTAAGAGGTATTACCAGACACAGGGTACAGTACATGTTCATAGTTAGATTAATATTACAACCTTATTTTTTCGTCTTCACTTTTGCTATATACGTAAGCCTGAATTTACACCTTTAATTCTATGGAATACATAGTTTTTACACCATCATACTGTTATTATCAAGACGTAAGACTAACACTATTAAGAAAGAAAATTATTATGATTATGTCCTGAAAAACACTCGGCAATTGTAACTTGTCTGACGTCCTAAGAGAGCCTGGGGCTGTACTGTATGATGGGGCTCAGTGGTGGAAACCTAAAGTGTACAGTAAGTGGGGAAATATTAAAGGAGAACAGTTGGTGTTCGTGGTGGTGTTAATAATATTGTGTTGCACGCGTTACTGTCCACAACTCGGCCGAGGTGATCATTAATAGTAAGATCATCTATTTTCACCAAAAAGGTGTTCCAGTTTGGAGCATCAGCTCAGTGTTCCAGCAATCTCTTATTAATGACCAGAAGATGGTGTCTGATACTTAGGACGTATAACCTGTGGCAAATGAAGTCCTTGATAATATAATCAGCATACAGACGAGACACAACAACTAATGATGTCATTTGTAAATGTTAACTTATAAACGATTTATTGTCAAAGAGAGACGTGGTCTGGTACTGACCAATTGAACTTTGGTAAAGAAAAATCTCATCTTTGTATATACAGTACGTTTTGGTGGAGATGATTATGTAAGAGATTTATTAAATTACCAGTAGAGAAAGTAAGTTTTATAGACGTTTTTACTTGTATTGAAGGTAAGGCACCATCACTAATAATTATCTATCTTCACATGAGAAATATTGTGGCTATATTGTACACTAACCTGTGTATTCATATTAATAAATAAATCTTCCAAATCTGACCTATTATTTACAAGATAATTTCAATAAGTTTAAAGCTGAAGATATTGGTTATATTCTTTAAGGCAAAGGTAATAATACTGAGCGGTTAAATTCTATAACTCTATTACAAGTAAGATTCATGGATTAAACTAAAAATGTGGCGCTACTATAAGCATGGTGAGGAAAGTGACTGAGATACGTGAGGAAGATGGTGGTGAGGATAATCTCATGTGGCCCCAAATAGTCCGTCTTACTTCTACCTCACCCAGTTGTTATTATCCAGACGGGAAACTAAAATTATCAGGTACGAAAATTCCTGTAAATTACAAGTACTTAGGTAACACTGTGTCTTCGTAAATAACGAGTCATAAGTCTTTCTAACAATTTAAAAAAATTACAAATGAATCCTAAAATTATCTTCAGTGAATTTAATCATCCGGACATTTGGTCTCAGTTAAATAGTTTAACAGTTAGTGTTGGAGGACCAATGCCTGTGGTTTGTGAGACCTCAGCAGTAATGACCTGAATTAGCTATGATTAGAATGGGGAAATGTTGAAGGCGTATTCTTATACCCATAATGACGTGTTGCCTATGTTGACGCCTACACAGCATTATGAGCTCTGCCGTAACACACAGTACTCATCCAATTAATAGCATCGCCCCAGCGTTAGAGCATGATCTCACCTCACTCACCTTCCTAACCTTACAAGACAATGTTACCTGATAGTGACCAACTGTAATCTGTGACAAAGTGATCTGCTTAATAACGCGTGTTGAGGATGATCAAGCATCACATTAGTAATGATTCCTGAACTGGAAACTTGTTGATGTTATAATGTACGTCAATAATGTGGCCTTTAAGGGCGTATTCTAGATTAGTACTGCACAAAACACCTACGATAAAAAATAAGGGAGCTGCATCTCTCTCGTTGTTCTATTTAGGGAGTGTTAATCACAAATGACCTACAATCTAAAGATGAGGATATAAACCTAACATTGTTTATACTATGTGTGCCAGATGTCCACATCTCAGGCTAAGTATACTATTAAATGTACTGTATCATTAATACGAATATTAGAGAAATTTCTATGGGTTATGGGATGACCTGAGTTTTTCTGTCACTAGGTGAGAATGACTGTGATTATAGTCAAGCTAATCTGACCTTGTACTTGAAGTTTTGAAGAAAACATTAATTTTTTCATACTAATATTTAGAGGATAAGCTCTATGACTAGTCCTGTGATATAGAACGCTGGTGAGGATCACTGGGTGACAAAATGATGAAACAAACGTTAGGAAGCTGACTACATGACTGGAAGAAAGTTGATAATACTGACTGGATGACTGAAAGGTTAAAGATATTAGTGCTGACTGGATGACTTTATACACTTTACGTAAAGCTGAATTTAATTGTTTCAGGTTTCCCTTTTAGAAATTCTTAATTCTTTTTATTCATACTAAATTATAATACTTTGTACCAAGTTCTTTTATATTACTAATAGGACATACAAAGTTCCTTTATTAAAATTTATATTAATCTTAAATTTTTTATTGTACTTTAAATTCCCCCCAAAAAATATAAATATTTCATTCCTTTATATTCCTATGATCTTGTAAAATCTATAGAATTTTCAGTTTCTATGACATATTAATTAGTATTATACTTTACATTCCCGTCAAACATTAATTATCGTTAATATTTTAGACAGTACCTATGATACTTTGAATTTTTTAACATTAAGTCCTATAATCCCTTATATTTCTTTTATACTTTAAATTCCTATAGAATCCTTCATTCGTCTTAAAATAAGGATTATTTGCACTGTCATAGTTACTGTCATGCATGATATAGCATAGTTCTGAATTTTACTTTTAGTGAGTTCTTTTTATTTTTTTAAGTCATGAGTTGCCTATTTTGGGTTATTAATTTCTGGGTTTTCGTCTAGCAATTTTTTCCCAAGTTTTGTATTCTTTACGTTTCGGGTTTTCTAACTTTATTTTTTTCGGGTTTTGGACTTTAAGGGGGATGGGTTTTCTAATTTCTGGGTTTTGTCTTTGGGGGTTTAAACTAAGTTTGTGGTGTCTAAAGTCTGGATTGTCTAAATACCACACATTCTAACGTCTGGGTTTTCTAAATTCTCGTTTTTCTTAGTCCTTATTTCCCTCGATTTTGGGTTTTCGAAGTATAAGATTTATATGTTCTGGTTATTTATTTATTTTTTTGTTGGTACGTTTAACTCACAATGCATGACTCATCGCTTCCACTTTTTACATTTACAATAGTCTCATGTCCTCAAATCTATTAAGCATGCTAAAGTGTTCTGAAATCTGGTATTAACGCATGGTTGTGTCCCCAGCACTAACAATAACCCTATACTTGGTTCACTGTCTAAGAATCTTATATTTGTATAAGAATAAATGCCTCATGTCCTAATAGTCACGTGTTGTCTTTCAAATTCTAATAACCACGTGTTCTGTCTTCCAAATTCTAATAACCACGTGTTCTGTCTTCCAAATTCTAATAACCACGTGTTCTGTCTTTCAAATTTTAATAACCACGTGTTCCGTCTTTCAAATTTTAATAACCACGTGTTCTGTCTTCCAAATTTTAATCATCAAGTGCTTTGTCTTTCAAATTCTAATAATCACGTGTTCAATGTTTAAAATATTAATAATCACGTGTCCAGATTCCTAAATGTTAATATCAATGTAAAGAATTTCAAACACTAACATCTGTATCTGGTTCAGTGTCCCAATACTAATACGTATTGAAACATGCTTCCATGTCCCAAGTACTAATATTCTATTTTGTTTCAGTGTCCCAAATACTAATACGTATTGAAACATGCTTCCATGTCCCAAGTACTAATATTCTATTTTGTTTCAGTGTCCCAAATACTAATACGTATTGAAACATGCTTCCATGTCCCAAGTACTAATGTTCTAGTTTATTTCAGTGTCCCAAATACTAATAATTATATTTTTGCAGTATTTCAAATGCTTCTATTTATGCAGATTTAATTGTTCCAGATTCTAATATTAATACTGCTTTCTCAAATACTCATATTCACGCTTACTTAAATGTCTTAATTTCAATATTTATGCCTATTTCAGCGTCACAGGCTCTAGTATTCATTCATGCTTCGGTGTCCAAAATTCGTATTTGCTGGTCCTCATTATAATATACATAGTCTACATATCTCATCGTTCCAAATTCTAATAGGTAAGCTTCTGTCAATATTATAATACTAATATTCAATGTTCAAAATGTTAATGTTCCTATTCATTGTAATGTAACAAGTCTTAATATATCTACGTCAGTGTGCTATAGTCATGATCATTTCAAATATTGCTATTCATGTACGCTTCAATGTTTCAGAGCCATGACACCGGATTGACTTTATCATTAATTCATAAATACAGGTGTTGTTTCTGGTCCTTTTATACAGTATAACTATGATTCTGGATCCGGGTTCACAACGATTCCTTATATTAACTTTGTAACTTAACTGGAGGTACGATACTGCATCTAGTTGAGGTAGAGTGCCAGTGTAATTCTAATCTTATTTAATGCGTTGTGTTCTTAACGCTAAGAGTTAACAAGTTAGAAATGTTCTTATTAATACAGTTTCGAGGGTAATTCAATATATTTTTTGTTTTTATAAATCCGGGGACTAGTTCTTGCAATGTTGTGGTATTACGACATATTAAACCTGTTAATGGTGATCAGCTTGACGATATAAAACACTGCTCCTACATTAACTTGGCAACTTACATGATAATATTACGTGAGGACATTTTTTCCCCCCCCCCGAATTTGTAAGTTTATATCTCAGCCTTGACCAATAATGACGATAAATACGAGCGTGCAATTAACAAAAAATAAGTAATAATTAAGGTATACAAATAATAATCAAATTGATCATACACCAATCAAAATTTGTTGGAGCTTAATTCACAATGCAATTTAATGCTAACAATGCTGAAATCTTTCCTGGTATTTAATACATTACGAAGTCTTAAGCCAGGATGTCACTTTAATACGTCTTCCTAAATAGTTCTCTTGATATTAAGACAAAACAAATCTCTCACAGCGTGGAACTATGTATGTTATAAAACACCTATAATATTCGCCCCAAGACTGCAGAGGTTTGCTGTGTCGTAAGCACATAACGTTGCAGAACTTCAGTGTCTTAAATTCATAAAACTGGTGCGGTATGTGCCTTAAACTCACAACACAGGTGAGGTAGGTTATGTAGTAAGCTTACAACACAGGCGAGGTTGGTTATGTAGTAAGCTTACAACACAGGTGAGGTTGGTTATGTAGTAAGCTTACAACACAGGTGAGGTAGGTTATGTAGCAAGCTTACAACACAGGTGAGGTTGGTTATGTAGTAAGCTTACAACACAGGTGAGGTAGGTTATATAGTAAGCTTACAACACTGGTGAGGTTGGTTATGTAATAAGCTTACAACACAGGTGAGGTTGGTTATGTAGTAAGCTTACAACACAGGTGAGGTAGGTTATGTAGCAAGCTTACAACACAGGTGAGGTAGGTTATGTAGTAAGCTTACAACACAGGTGAGGTAGGTTATGTAGCAAGCTTACAACACAGGTGAGGTAGGTTATGTAGTAAGCTTACAACACAGGTGAGGTAGGTTATGTAGTAAGCTTATAACACAGGTGAGGTAGGTTATGTAGTAAGCTTACAACACAGGTGAGGTAGGTTATGTAGTAAGCTTACAACACAGGTGAGGTAGGTTATGTAGTAAGCTTACAACACAGGTGAGGTAGGTTATGTAGTAAGCTTACAACACAGGTGAGGTATGTAGTAATTTACAACACAGGTGAGGTAGGTTATGTAGTAAGCTTACAACACAGGTGAGGTAGGTTATGTAGTAAGCTTACAACACAGGTGAGGTTGGTTTTGTACTAATCTTACAACACAGGTGAGGTAGGTTATGTAGTAAGCTTACAACACAGGTGAGGTAGGTTATGTAGTAAGCTTACAACACAGGTGAGGTAGGTTATGTAGTAAGCTTACAACACAGGTGAGGTAGGTTATGTAGTAAGCTTACAACACTGGAGGAAGTCATTACAGTATAAGGTAAGTCTTATTTGTCACGCTTTAACTTCACTAAACACTTGATCTTTTTTCAATAGTAAAAATAATTCTTAAATGCTATACCTCAGCTAATCCTAACATATCATACCTAAACCAATCCACACGTGATACAGATCTGCCACTCCAGCTAATCTATATATACAACCAATAGCTACGCAATACAACTTTACCAATCATCAAATAATATAGATCAGCTAATCATTATGCCTCACTTTACTCATCCCTCTTGCTGAATGGTGAATCATACGGCAAGGGGAAATTATATTAAGAAAAATCTATGGAGAAATATTTCCTTTATTCATTTGTCAGGGATTTTCCTCATAATCCCCTGACGTAGTGAGAAAGGTAGAGAAATAAATCGTAATGTGAAATAAATAATTGGAAATAAAGGAGAAATTTAGTAAAGTTGCATGAAAAATAATATATCCGTAAGGTAGAGTATACATAGACATACATATACTGTATATTTCCATCAAAGTGTAAGGGCGATGTATACAGCAGAAAGGTAAACACACATACAGTTATCCATACGTTTAATTATAGATAACCTTACATGATAACCCACCAATATATTCCGCAAAGATAATTCACCAATGTAAATCTCCCAGCCTTAACAACCAGGATAAAAAATATACCACTCAAGAGTATATGGGAACGAAGAATCACTTTACTAACTTACCTGTTTAGTTAGTTTTATATGACATAACTATCTTAATTAACCTGCATGTCACGTAAATTAAATATAAGGTAAAATGTACGGTAAGTGTTTGTAGATATCTTACCTTAGTCTGTAGAGGTCCATTTTTATCCTGGAATGAAAAAGGAAAATACGTATTAGATAAATTATGGTTTAAAACTTTTTCATCAAATCAAATAACTATTTTCAATAAAGTTACCTGAAAAGAAGTAACGACATAGTTATATCACTTTATAGAGGGGGAATATAGAGGTAAGATGTTACTTGTTATGGAGGCCCCATAAGGATACCTTTATCTACTGTTCACTACCAAAAGATAATTAAGTAAAATTTCCTGGTGACGTTGTTACATGTGTTTTGAAGGCTGGTGGACGACATTCTATTAGTTTTAGACCATCACTTAAACACTGGTCCACCTAAAGTATCACCAGACGTCAATACTGACATCTGAATCTCATTCTTCACGTCTAAAAAATTGTTTTTTTGTGCAAGCATACACTCAAAATTCCTTCATTATAATAATAATAAAAAAAAAAAAAATGTTGGCTTTCATTTATTTATTTTTAAATCTTGCCCAGCCATTTCGTCCCCCTAGAAAGGAGTGGCCCGCACCACATGTAGCAGCACACGCACACACACACACACACACACACACACACACACACACACACACACACACACACACACACACACACACACACACACACACACACACACACACACACTTAAGAGTACTGTACGGGCATATAGAAGTCATCATGTTAATAATACAGAAGCTACTCAGGGTCAGAAAGTTACAAAATGGTTCCGTAAGGAATGTGGATATAGTGAAAAAATCCGTAGGTAAGGATCGGTGTTCACGTGAAGCTTATCTTTAATGTGATGTGGTCGACACCATTATGAAGTGTCCGTGAAGAGCATGATTCATAACACCATTATGAAGTGCCCGTGAAGAGCATGATTCATAACACCATTATGAAGTGCCCGTGAAGAGCGTGACTCAAGAAGCACGAAATTTCAACGTGATGTCATCATTTATGCGGTAAAACCTTGAATAAGTTATCATCACTGTAGAGACTTAAGGTTCTCCATTATTACTAAATAATTCAATCAATTTGCACACTAAAACGGTGCGGAATGAACTATCTTGTACAGCTGATTATATAAGAATGCATAACTTGAAATTCGTGCCATTTACAGGAACATATTGTGTATAATTCTCGATAATATGGTGGCGACACTTGCAAAGTCCTAAAGACTTCTGCATCTCGAGATACACATTACTCGTGTTCATTATATAAATAATTCCCAGGTTATATCTTCTATTAAAATAGAAAGCAGTTATCTGTGTAGTAGGTGGTAATAGATGAATGATAAGGGAGGTGTGAAGCCTAGATCATAGTAAGATACAACACTACATCGTGTTAATAAACAAGTGTTATTGCACCATTGGAAAAACAAGATACGACTCGGGAACAATGTAAAATCATGAAGTGTGACAATAAACGTAATCATCAAGGAGGATATATAATGGAGTATTGAGTGTCTGTAAGTACAGGATAGTTATAGTGCGCTACAAAAGTTCGCCATCTTTCTCTCACCAAACCTACATTTGTTGAGCCTCAGGTAATGGTTATCACCTTAGTTATTGGTGGGCTCTTCTTCAGCACAAAAATGTAATGAAAACAATCCATACACGAGTCTTGCCACCACCACACGGCGGTATCTTCACTAATGTTCAAGTGAGCCCACACCAAGGTTCAGGTGTCTCCTTTGATTCCCTGTAGTGATAGGAAGCATTTATCATAACAATTTAATATACATTTTAGGGTAAATCGGGCGACTAAACGTTAAACTGGGATAGAATCTTTTTGTTAAACAGACAACTTTTATTGTTATAATACAAAGGAAATGGCTTATAGCAAACACATTATCTAAGATGGCCTTTGCTCTGCTAAAAATATCAAACCTCAGCTATATTAGGTTATGTAAGGTGACGTTAGGTATTGTTAGTTTAATGCTAATGGTGCGGTTTACTGTTAATCCCAGTGTACACTAGTTAACCCCTGCACCCAGCTCTTGAAGACAACACCTTTCAACTATTCAACGGAATACACAGGACGATGTCACGTCCCCAATAGCGTAAAGGTTATAAAACACAATTATAGGAACGATGGAATGAGTGATGGAGAAGTAGAGAGATATATGAGGTGAGAATATTATTATGGTAATTACTATAATACTGTCAAAGGTATGATTATTTAATTATGCATTACCATAATCTACTGTACGCGTATATTAAATCCGCGCAGTGCTAGAGTGTAATGAGCCCACTTATGATGCTGGAACCGAGCACTATATGAATCATTCAGTACATTAATTTTATATATTATTTATATATAATTTTCCTATGAAAATGATTGTGTCATGAGTAGAAAACTCGTGGTTTTGGAGCCATTTGCTTCCTAAGGACACCACATACTCTTACCCAACTTAGTGTACATATTGTGTATTTTCTTATTGATAAGCTTCAGAAGGAGTGCCACCTACAGGTCTATACTTAGCTACTCTCTTTTTGCGTCTACCTTTCATAAAGAACCATTTTACAACTCTTTAAGGATGGACCAAGTCAGTATTACAATTGTCGTGGTGTGCGGGGCGGGGAGCCAGGCATCAGATCACTGTGAGTATAAAGATGAACAACTCTCATGCCTGGTATATGGAGACCGTGACGCAAGACTCAGTTAAGACTCCACAGTTCTAACTTCAACACATCACACGTGAGTCAGATTTTGTTCAAATCTCTCGTACAGTAAGTTAGTAGTTAAATAAGTAAGAGCTCGCTCACTTATGCTAAGAAACTTTACCTAGTTAATGCATGTCAGAACCACCTCTGTTTCTTAATACGTGACTACTACAGTATATGTACGTACGTATACAACTGTTCTCTATGATAATATTAAACTCATATTCACCAAACTCAAGAATAGCGAGACTACACTGTCTATATAAGCAAGTTTAATCACTACTCTATCTTTAATATTAATTTATGTACTTAGTTTGTTATAGAGGGTATTGCACCTCAGGGGCCACTCTTATACCAGCACCTAGAAACTGATCTAAAATTTCCTAAACAGCTTTGGTTGCGTAACAATTGATTAAGGATATATAATGTTTGCTTATACTAGGAGTAGGTCTGGTTAAATTACGTAAGGGGGTAAATAAAATTAGGATAAGATTTGTTAAATTTAGCTGTATTTGAATAGCTTAGGCTGTGTGGTGGGTAGTAGCTTGAATTAGATTAGGTTCTGGGTCTGGTTCATGTAATTACTCAACCTCACAGCTGAACCACTTCAAGCAGTGGAGAATGCAGCTACATAAATAGACAGATAGATAGACGGATGAGTAGACAGACTGTTAAAGTGTAAGGTAGCTAACAACATTGGCCTGCCAGTGATGTTATATGTTTTGGTAACAGACAATCACTCCTTTTAACAGTGGATTGAAGTGGAGTCGCCGGAGATCCATACCGTTAACGGAAATAAACCCGCCAGTGATGATGACAACAGTGACCCAGGTGGAAGACCAATAACAGCAGACCACAAGTGTACCAACAGATACCCAAAATCGCATCAAGAGGAAACCAATGAAGTCAACAGAACATTACCACTGTGTGCAAAAAGAAGATCACAATTACGTTAAGACGACATTCCCTTTGAAACAAATAAAAACAATACTTTACCAGAAAATACAATTAATTTAAAAAAGGTGAAACTAAAGTCGTCCAATATCAGACAAGAGAAGATCATACTGGAGGTAAGAGAGGACCAGAATCGTGAACAAAAACTAAATTTCGGGTCAATAGAAGACCAAGACCTTACCACCAGAAGACCAAACTCGCGTCAACAGAAGTGGGAAATCGTCCGAACAGAAGACCTAAATCTCGTCAACAAGGGATCACATCATGGATAGAGAGACCGAGTACATAGTGACAGACGACCCTAATTCCGTCAAAACCAGCATCATTAGACCACACTCTTACTAACTAAAGACCACACTCTTCCCATCTCCAGACCACACTCTCACTATCACAAGCCCACACTATCGTTAACAGAAGACCGAAGTCGTCAGAGTCATACTAACTCCTGGATTCATTCAATCAGTCGTCAAGGTAAGTGTTAAAAAATATTTATATAGTTAATTTAGACTTTTTAATAACTCGGTATTAATATAGATGTGTTAACTTAGTGAAATATTTTATAATTGTAAACTTAGGTTAATATATGTGTTAACTTAGTGAAGTCGTTTGTAATTGTGAACTTAGGTTAATATAGTAGATGTGTTAACTTAGTGAAATATTTTATAGTTGTGAACTTATAATAAATGTTTCTAAAGCGTTGACTATCATCTTATTTAAATAAAATCTCATAGCGACAGGAATGTTTTCTATTATCCTTACTCTCTTTATCTAATGTATATCTTACATACACGTGTGCTCACAAACACCTGGACATAGAAATAAATATACACAAACTAACACATACATAGACACAGTAATACAGAGATTCTAACTCACACAAAAACACTTTATACACACACAGACGAGAAAAAATCTCCACACTCACATGAAAACTCACAGCCATAAGACTACAGACACACAAAAACACATTATGAAACACACGTGAACAGAAAAGACTCACACATAACTGACCATGAAGCAAAAAACAGCAGATTCAAGGAACACATCAACATGTAAAATAATAATAATTAACTACAGACTTCTGACACTGTTTATGACTTGACATTAAGGAATAACGCAGAAAACAATGATTTACCAAGTGAAAAGAATGCCTGTGGAAAAATATATAATTATTATGATAAGTTGTAATAGCCAGGAATTGCTTAACAACCATGAATAAAGAAGCAGTAAGGAAATAATGTTGATGAATATGGTGAAAATAAGTATATATAATAAGAATGGCTTAGAAAACAAAAGACAATAGCATAAATAATAATGATATGGACGAAAGGAACCGAAGGAAATAACACCAGATAAAATAACAAAAATAATTAATACAATATTTACAAAAAAGTGTTAATGACGTCAATAATTGGAATCAGGAGAAAACACGATTAATAAATGACAAAAAGCATAAATAACGAACATGAATAAAAGGAACAACTGAAATATTATAACTGATACAAAGACACATCACACGTAAACCCTAGAAATGATAATAGAGTAAAAAATATTAATTAAAACATAAATGACACAATGAAGAGAACAAGAGAAATAAGACTTCGGTGTGATTTAGGTACTTGGGGGAAATATTAGAGCAATTATCTACTATTTTGAACTATAAACAGAAGCTATACATTGACTCGAAGGAAGAATTGTCCTTCCTTCTCCGAGATAAATGTTCCCTCCTTTCTTTTCCCTCCTCAAAGAGAAGTATATCCACTCCTTCCCTCCATCAAGTTGAATATACCCTCTACTTCCCTCCATCAAGCAGTATGCCCTCCAACTCTCTCCATTTCCTCAACACCTTGTGGGGTATATCCTCACCTTCCCTCCACCAAGCAGAATATAACCACTCCTGCCCTCCACAACAAAGTGCACCCTTCACTTCCCTCCACCAAACATACTGTCTACTTCCCTCCACCAAACATACTGTCTATTTCCCTCCAAACATACTGTCTACTTCCCCCCACCAAACATAGTGTCTACTTCCCTCCACCAAACATAGTGTCTACTTCCCTCCACCAAACATACCCTCTACATCTCTCCTTGAAGGGTAACATTCCCTTCCTCCACCAAGCGGGTTTTACCCTCCACCACACACCCCACAACTAACACTATGGCGAGTAAGTCATTGTAGACATATTATAATGGTAGTAATAATAATGAGAGAAAGACAATCACAGACAACAATACAGTGTGTGTGTGTGTGTGTGTAACTTGAGTTTGTAAGTGTCTGTGTTTGACTGTGTTGTTCTGTACTATTTGAACTTTGTTCATGTGTGTGTTCATATGTACTGTATGTCAGTGATTATATGTACAGTACTGTGGTTGTCAAATATGCAAGTCTTGCTTAAGCTTTTTTAACTATCTACTATTTTCACGCAACTGTATCTCTACTTTTTTATGAATGTTTCATTACATTGAACTGGACTTAAAAACAAAACAATAGCCTCAATACTCTCTGTTGGCTCGTGTTCATTTCCTCGTTTTAGAAACACAAAATAATCCCTGAACATAATCACACAGTGAGGAACAAAGTCAACATAAGTGTCCTGGTCTCACATATTAATCATAACAGTCTCTATAACACAAGCGTCATTATAGCAGGTAACATACATAGTACAGTATGTCATTCCTTTAATAATTATTAGTATTATCTTTCATTCTTGTCCCATTTTTTATGTACGTTTGTGTTCCTCATTTGGATACACCTCTGCAGTATTAATGACACTAATACTAGTACTCATCTGGTATATACTGTATATACTAATGACTCGGTGAACATGCGCAGACAACCATTCTGACTGGACTGCGCATCAACAGACCTACCATGCCGGCTCCCCAGGTAACATACGAAATAAAATAATTTCATGATTTTCAAGCTTCACCTTTACTGTTTATGCTGTTTGTGTAAAGCCTAATTATCAAATTAGTTCTTGTAAGAACATAGAGATCAGTAGACTTAAGACTGGGAATAAACTATATTATTTTTCCATCCCCAGT
This sequence comes from Homarus americanus, assembly GCF_018991925.1. Classification (NCBI taxonomy): domain Eukaryota; kingdom Metazoa; phylum Arthropoda; class Malacostraca; order Decapoda; family Nephropidae; genus Homarus; species Homarus americanus. The sequence continues at coordinate 213,505 of NW_024753133.1, forward strand.
AAATGCATTTTTTAGCTCCGTTTCGCTTCCTACATCCGTGACGTTGAAAAAATCAATGACTAGCAGGGAATACTGGGTGATTTTTTCCCCCTTTTTATGTACATACATTTTTAAGTCTTTACGTTTTATATTACATCTTAATAACAGGTTGTTAAAAATAACTGGAATATGTTGTCAAGTATTACTGTTACTTTACTACGGATTTTACTTCCATTTTACTATTCTACTACTCCCTTTGTTTATAAATTTGGTAATTTGATTATTTCTTCTATTGTTTTCACTACAATCTTTACAATTACTGCTATTAGTGTTCCTCTCACTACTGCTACAACTACTAATTTTGCTACTTTAACCGATATTTAAATTATTATTATTATTATTATTATTATTATTATTATTATTATTATTATACTTCTAAAACAAGTCTTGTTTCATAATTATCTGGCATACACAGTGTATATAAATGTTAAAATACTAGATTGCTTAGTACCAGACCATCTCCATGTGACAAAATCCCCCTTCTGAGGCCGAATTTCCATACCATGGATGGCATCATTGTTATTTATATTAGAATTAGCAGTGTGGTATATTTCCTTAGCGTCTCTCAAATATTTCTTACAATAAGAGATACTAGTCAGTAACATGGCTCAACTCTGAGCTGATGCTCCTAAGTACTGTATATGGGCAACTCCCGAATGGTATAAAAGGGGTCATCATATTGTTAACCTTCGGCTCCCTGCGAAGGCTTGGACATTATTACAGGCAACACATTATAATGATATAGTACGAGGATGAACACCAAGAACACTTCCCCCACCTACAGCATAGATTACTTTTGTTATTATTGTGGAGGGCCTATGTATACATCACAACCATAGAGCCCCTGGCACCCACTATTAAACAGTTTAACACCAAGGTTCCATATGACCTGTTACACACATGAAAATCGCTCCTAAATTATAAGGCTCTGATACCATCAGAAAATGAACAATGACCAAACGTCTTTAATTATAAAAAATAAGAAAACTGGTGTGTACTGTACATCAACCCCACGTGTACAGATATATTATCTCCCATTTTGTATATTGTCGGCTAAATCAGTATGCAGAGTTCTCCAGCAAACGTTTTAAGCGTTTTATTGACGTCTTGAATACCAGAAGGCTTGGAGATAGTCGCTGGCTGATTGATGATCAATTAGCGACCATTTTAACACGCGAGTAAAATTTCTATGGGACCTTTCACTGTTTCTTAGTGCACGATGATTTGACGTAAATGTACAGTGATCCTGATTTGCATTTTGTACTGTTACCATTATGGAATATCTGTACCTTTACTTATATCTGTACATTTCCTTGAACCTGAAAAATTATTTGCGACTGTATCTGTATTGTACCAAAATATGTATGAATACTTATAAGGACCAGTGTTTGTAACTGTATCTGAACCTTTAACTGCATCTGTACTTGTAAGTGTATCTCTACCTGTTGTATCCGTACCTATACCTGCCAGGTTTGAATGTTTCTTGTATTTGTAGTTGAATGTGTACCAATGTTTGTAACTGTACTGTACCTATTCTTCTTTTCGTGTTTATGTTTACACTTGTGTCTGTAGCTGTACTTGTACATGTTTCTGTATCTGCGTTTGTATTTGAATATGTATCCTTACTTGTATATATATCTGTATGAATACTTGTATATGTATCTACACATATACTTGTACTGTATATGAGTTGTACCTGTAACCGTCCTGGTACTTGTACTTGAATCTGAACAGTATTTGTTTTAAAACCTTTGCCTGTACCTGTAGTTCCAAATGGTCTTTCATTTATACCTGCATTAAAATTTAACTCTAACCTATAATGTCACTTCTTAATTACTAAAACGGAATGAAATAATATCAAATTATATATGAGTACTGTACAATATATACAGTATGTCCCCAGCTCAACCAGCCTTAGAGAAAACAGACCACTCAAGGTGAACACTGACAGACATAAGTAGATAAAACATCAATATCTTATTTTTAATCGATATACATTAATTGCACATAAATTTTCGTTTGACTCTCGTTATTCCATTAGTACTTTGTGATATCATTAGTGTACGTTTATACAAATATTGTAGAGACTTAGATGTCGTCAAATCTACGGGGTTAGTGCACCATAATGTATTTACATACTGATAATTTGTGTGTGTGTGTGTGTGTGTGTGTGTGTGTGTGTGTGTGTGTGTGTGTGCGTCACTAAAAAGGGATTAGTGATAACTTTTATGCATTTCCCTTTTTGGGAAACTTCTAACCGCCAATAAACGATCATGCAGATCATCAAAATATATATAAATTACTACTACTGTACTCTGCTGTGTACCTAGTTTTACACACACACACACACACACACACACACACACACAAACATTTCCCTATCATCTCTCCATCTATCTGTGTATCAATCTAGCCATCCTATTACCAGACATGTACACGGACCCCTGAGCTTGTATGACTGAACACCACCGCTGGAAACACTCACTAAACATATGTGTTACTGTAGCTCCAGAGTTACAAAGGTTCTCACATTAACTCCTCCCCATACTGTTGATAGGAGGACGCATCTCAGTATAACTTACACTCCATTTCGATCGCCCTCTTCGTGTCGTAGCTTATATGAGCCGGTTAGATGTGCTCTCACGTCACCAGCGAGGTAGAGAATTTAATGTACGAATCTTTGACTCTCCATCTTTGTGCCGTAAAGTAAGTAAATCATCGTACAAGTTTTGTCGTTTTTTGATAACTTTGAGTTAATTTGATATAGAAGTTTTCCAAATCCATTTTTGTGTCGTAGATTAAGTGAACCAGTTAAATGTAGAGTCACACCACCAGTTATGGGGATAGTTTAATATTCCAACAACAGACAATAAGTGAAACCAGCTAGAAAACCTTAAGGATCCAATAAACAGATTTTACGTGAACACGATACTCTTCAAGCCTGAGTATGAACAAGATAAGTACACTGTGTATCTAGAAGTCCCCAAATCAATGTCTTGTCAACTCTCAGCTCTAGAATGACCATTAAACATTGCTGTGAGCTCACAATACAGGTTCAACCTTGATATGACAGTAATTTTTTTAAACGGGATGTAGCAATCGTCGATAAGGTAATCACGTGAAGTTCAGGCAACCTAACGCTAAGCTAAGCTAAGCTAAGCTAAGCTAAGCTAACCTAACCTAACCTAACACTAATCTAACACACCCTAATCTAACCTAACCCGCCAGGTAGAGTTAGGGTGTCAAATCATCAGGTTAAATAAGCTTCACGTGATCCAAGAGAAGAGTTATCTCCGTTGCTGTAGATAAGGGGAAAGAAGAGTGGTATTAAATGTAAGTACCTGGGACAAAGAGGTGAGTAAACACACTTACAACAACTGAAAGATAAAGAACACGACAAACACAAATAGGACAACAATAAACAACTTTCCCGTGTAAAATTAGATACTTTGAAAATCTTGAAAAAAAAATAAATCTTACACAGGAGAAGAATAATTAGTATGAATGAAGAACACACAGGAAGGATCATCTTATTGGTTATGGAACTTTATAAATTACAAATATAACTTTTCTGTCTGTCTAGAGGATTGATTATGTGTCTGTCTATCTGTCTATTCAACTACGGATTCACTTACTCGTCTGTGTACTGCACTGTAATTGTCTTCCTATCCAGTTATCTAGTGAATCAACTATCTATTACCTATGGAGTTGATTATCCATCTATTGAGTCTTTTATGTCTGTTAATATCGATCAATTGATCTACTTAAGTATAAGAATTGTTGATAATGAAGAGCACCTTAACACATACACAAATAGAGACGGTAAAAGTGGGTAACTACTGAGAAAAATCTTTGAGATAAACACACGAAAAGAGTTAGAACATAACAATCGTCCAGTGAAGAACTTTAGCTTTGACCTTCGATATATGACCCTTACCTTTGACCTTTCACTTAACTTCTACTTTTTAACTTTGAATTCGACCTTTGACTTTGATCTTATATTTTGAACTTTGACCTGTTTTCTCCAGCATAATGTCTGATCTTTCACAAACAGCCTTCAACATTTTTTAATTCGGTGGCCTTTTCTCTTTCAAATAGCCAATCAGTCTGATACATATACAGACACACAAACTGAACCAGAGGCAAAAGGACTGATCCAGATACAGGCAGACACACGAGCAACATAGCCAGGGAGACAATCAGACACAAAAAAGGGCCAGACAAATATAAACAAAACAAGACAGAAAGAAGGAAAGAAAGGAGAGGATTCACTCACACCCTTTATTCAAGACGACGAAAGCTAAGGTGCTCCCTTGTTTCCCTTTTCCCGTGTGATTTTATCAAGATTTATCTTATCCACATTTTCATTGTGGATCTACATGAAATATATATATATATATATATATATATATATATATATATATATATATATATATATATATATATATATATATATATATATATATATTTCCCCTAAAATAATCCTTACTATTCCATGACATGTGTTGATATACTGCATGTATCTGTAAGAGTAAGTGTACTTGTCTATTAGTTAACAGATATTAATGAAAGAAATTTGACTAAGGAAAGAGATCCTCAAATTCAAATTTATAAAAGTTCTTTAGATACTATATCACTATATCCCGGGTTTCTAAGATAACCTGGCCTAACTCAACACAACCTCCTCCTAACCTAACTTAACCGAATTATACGGAACCAAGCTTGATCAAACCTAACCTAACCTACCTCAACCATTCTTACCCTAATGTAACCTAACCCAAAGTAACTTAATATAATCCGTTAACTTATTCTAAGAACCTAATTGACTTTCAGTATAGTTTTACCTTGTACTTCCACCCCTCTACGTATAAGAGAATATTTCTTATAAAAAAAGAATTATCATATACAGTACACCGGTATATCCTACTTTCTGTCAGTCAGAGCTGTGTCTACCCTTTATTATATCACAAGTATACTCCCGATCTCGACATATGACCTGCAATATATCACTCACCTCACTGTACAACTTACAGGGCAAGTATGCTGGCAGGAGATGGTAATAACAGGAGTCACTGTACAATTTGTCATCCGTCAGGTGTACACCATAATCAGATGTTACCTTGCTGTAGGCACTATCTCTCTCTCTCATTCTCTGTCTGTTTCTCACTGTATGTCTATCTATCATTCAACTTATCTATGTGTCTTCTATGATAATTTCCACTTATCATTCTGCCTATCTATAATCTTATAATTCTATCTATACATCAATCACTTGACATTTTAATATCGTACATAAACTCTGAAAACAAGTTACATTTTAGACCTTCATAATATTTATTTGTCCCATAGAAAGCAACGTGTTGTTCTGGACGGTGTCTTCAGATATTTCCGTCCGGTTATTCTGGGTGTGCCTGAGGGCAGCATATTGGGACTATTTTTACCGCTAGCGTTTATTTTTATTTAGAAACACGTTGCTGCATTGTCCTGATGATTCGATACTGATTACCTTATCGACTGTCCCGAATCTAGAATTACTGTCCCTGACTGTCTAGAGACCTTGCGTTGTCTCAGGTGTGAAGCTCAGTGTTAAACAAAAAGCTACCCAGTATATCCTCCTCTGTGTATCACGGTGGGCTATGAGTGCCTTTCTGTACTGGGTGAAACACTTTACTCAAGGAGGACTGTCTTGGAACCTGTCAAGAACACTTCAGTAACTTTTGTTCGCGTAAATTGTGAATAGTTCGTAAATTATCCCCCATATGAGTACTTATTATTCATTTATTCATTACGGTTTATTTCATAACTAATTCTGATACAGTTGTCTGTTTAACTTTCGTTATTCTTTGAGTTCATGTAAAAATAAATTCCCGTTGTTTTCAATTTTAACTGATTAATTGATGTATGTATTATATTGTATTTGTTCCATATATAATTTGATGAAGTTTTGCACACACACACACACACATACACACACACACACACACACACACAAACACACACACACACACACACACACATACATATACTGTATATATATATATAGCCACTGTAACCAGTAAATAGCACTATATTTGTCAGCTATTTTGTTCACTTGCTGTTAAAGTTTGTTTTATTGTATCATTCTGAATGCGATACAACTACCCCGTGTTCCATAATACTGTACTGTACATACAAGGGTTTAAGTCTATGTATGGGATTTCTCCTGACATAATTTAGATACGATAACATTACCAATGCTATAAGTCTCCAGGTCCCGGCTATACTCTTCCTTGTATGCATTGAAGATAAAGAACCACAATAAATTAAAAACATATTTGGTTATATTTCAACATTCAAAATCTGAAGTTTCATAAAAAAGAATCCCAGATTTCTTAAGACAGTTAAGGATGAGAGAGAAATTCAGGAGAGTAGTGAAGACTGTGGGATATTTTTGGAATACCTCACATGGCTGCTCTCATGTGCTCCTTGTGAAACATATTTTAATGTTAATATTCGAGAGCTGCGATAATATATGTACGCCTTATTCTTTTTTTTAGCCTTTATTAGATTTTTCCCAATGTTTCAATACCTAATACATCTAACTTTAAACAAAAATAATTCTTAATGACTTGAAAAAATGTAAAGATGCTTGTAACAGTTATTGACGGAGCGACACCTCCCTCTCCCGCATGGCTCTCGTTGCTGAGGGAACATCCAAGTTCATTAGAAAGCCTCCCAAATATTTCCTAATTAATGTTTTCTTTGTGTATTTACGTTTATATATTTTTTCTAAGCTCGTAATGTTTTCAGTAGACTGCGTGTAATGGAGCGTGAAAACTTCTGGGATTAATTAACAGTTGAGATGCTGCCTCTGTGTTGAAGCATCACGTAGTCACCGTGAAAGACAATATGGTGTAAGAGATACAATCTAATAACACCTTGGTAAGCGCCTTGATGACGATTGTCTCGTCTTTTCTGGATAAATGTAAAAAAAAATCTACCATTATTGCCTGAAACTTGACACGTTTATCGATCAAATTAGGAGTAAAAATCTCACATATTGGAAGGTAAAACGTTCCTCAAAAAAAAAAAAAAATAGTACCGGTTTACTTCACCTTAGCCCGCCATGTTTGTGCAGTAGGAAAATAAGCCATATAGAATAATTTTCACGTCATACTTCTAGAGGAAAAGTTGTCAGAGAAAGCAGGCCTGAGGGATATAGTTGTGTTTTACAGCTGTTTATTGTGATGTACGACGCTCTAGAGGTGATGTGTCACCTTGTGTCTGCTTAAGAAAATTAAATTTCCAACAATGTCTTATCTGCCTTCCATCTTTAATTTGATTAGAACTATGAGTGTTTATGTGAGCGTTTTGGAGGATTTGTGTGTGTGTGTATTCTAAACTTACGCAACACTTAAAAATATGAGATATTTAAGACATTTCCTGCTCAGGTGAGACACCTGTAACCACCATACAGCCGAGGGATACAACAGGTACAAATTACAGGTGCCTTCACCTGCCTCCTGTAGTGATTAACACCTTCCGCTCTCTCCAGTTTCTTGACTCCCTCTATGGTAGATTGACATTCCTGAGTACTTAGACTGTTAGTCTATCTATCTGGTTGGCTGTCTGACTACTAGTCTCACTATCTTTCTGATTGTTTGACTGCTAGTCTCTGCATTACTATCTGACTGCATGTGGAAAGCTATACAGTATTGCAGACTGTATATTAAATGTGCTCCAGTCATAATGGAGCACCTAACCTAACCTAACCTAACCTAACCTCACCTCACCCATCCTTACCTTATATAAAATCCAATGAGTGTGTAGACCATTTAGGTCACATAATAATAGTTAAGTTAGAGCCTAATAGGACGAGGGACAATTGACCAATCACCTTATCGAATTACAAAGAAGAAAGAATTACCTACATATATATTATAGCGCATTACCAACACAGTCCTCGATACTTGCAACGAGTACCTTAAAACTACTACTTGCCCGAAATATCTCTGGATACAAATTGCCAATTTTAATTACAAGCTTTTCTTTTTGTTTTTCATAATAATGTTCATTTCCGAAAAAACTGTTTTTACTTAATTATAATTAGCTGCTCAAAAACAGATTTCCTGTAATAAATTCAGAAATATATGTTTTTCTCTTCCTGTTATTAGCATTCAAAAACTGGACTTTGGCGTTAACTTTTGAAAATGATGATGTGTGTGTGTGTGTGTGTGTGTGTGTGTGTGTGTGTGTGTGTGTGTGTGTGTGTGTGTGTTTCTTCATTTATATATACTGTATATATAATCAGACAAAGAACCAGGAAGACTCGCCGGAAATTGAAGACATAACAGAACTCTGGTGGAAACATAAATCAATCACAATCTTACATAAATTATCAACAACTAAGAAGAAAATAACATATTTCTCTCTCAGCTACAAACCAGATTTAATGGAGGTGAATTAGCCAATCACTGATGTCGCAACCACTTGGGGAAATTCAAGGTTGAGTCCAGCCACCTCAGCTTATCTGATCACACTCAGGGTTTTCCTAAAGCTTTTATCTTAAGCTTCAACTCAACATTATCAAATAATCCTACGTTCATGTGGTCCCTCTAACTGGGGATTTTAACGAGGATCAAGTTACAGTAGAGTCTCAGTCCATTTTCGGTGTCATCTTGAACATCGTGTTGGTATCGAGCTTAAATGAGTCAGTTAGATAGGTTCTGACATCTCCAGCTACGAGGAAACTTGAACGTACGAACCTCTGCAAGTTGGAGCCCAAATCGATCATGGTTCAGATTTAGAGGAAATCGTACGTAAGATTCCAGCGTTTAGATGTGATATATTTTATGGTGACGTGTAATTCAGAACCCAATATAGCATTTACCTCAGGGGGCTTACCCAGCCCCGCTGTTCATGTGTTTTATGTAAGAGGAAAAGACAGTTTTTATTGTAGTTTTTATTAGATTCTTTTTAGAAACACTATATATATATATATATATATATATATATATATATATATATATATATATATATATATATATATATATATATATATATATATATATATATATATATATATGATAAAGTGTCTAGATTAAAATTAACTTTACACTAAGGTATCTACACACACACACACACACACACACACACACACACACACACACACACACACACACAGTTTCCCATTGAAAGACAATAAATTTTTCTAATAAGACAATGTGTAGTGATGTGTCCTAATGAACTATACATTAATATCTCACCGGAAAATAAATTTTACAAGAAGATATCTTAAGATATACTGTATAAAACTTATCCTAGACAGTGCAAAAAACATTAATGTATCCAAACAAAATACAATATACAGTACACCACGGTGTCTTAATGAATACAATAATAAACTATCTAAATGAAATACAACATACAATAGGTGTCCTCAATGAATTACAATATACGACTATGGTCCTACTAATATATTATGATATGATCTAACTGTAATAAGAGACCCAGTAAGTGTTCTTACGTAACCTAATCTAACCAATAGGAATGAAGCTCAATTGGATGTGGTCCAATAGGAATGGGTAACTTAGGCTAGGTTAGGGCCCAGTTGCCCTAGGGGTCCATAACGACTTGGGCCCATTTATCATGTCACTTTGAGAACCATATACATTAATAACCAAATGTTAGAAACCTACACATACGTGAGTAACAGTTGATTATATCTGAACAGAACCTATGTTGAATAAAGAATGATACAATTTATAATTAAACGAGACTTATTTTATGAAAATATCCGATTTTAAAAAGATTTAGCACAATATGAAAAGCTCAGATGAGAATGTTGAACAGAATTAAAATTTACTATTGCAGGTAAAATGTGCCAGAGTTTTAATAGGCCCCAGGAATGGGGACCATATTGATTGGAACTCCTTAGAACTGGGGGCCCATTATGGCTAGACTCTAATACTAATAGTTGAAGTGTGGCCCAGTAAAATTGGATTTTGTTAAAAAACGGTCAATTTGACTAAACAAGCGAAGTTAGTACACCAGTAAGAATGTTCAGTTTTACATCACAGTCGAAATCTAACAAAGTAAAGTTGACAAAATAAATTATACTTGATTTCGCAAAATATTGGTATCTGAGATTCTCTAAATTTTCAAGCGGGACTCCCATCATAACGTGGCACGAGCATACTCGTCTAGTTAATATAGACTATACATAATTTAGACCCATTTTGGCCGCCTTAATTTTGTTGCAGCATAAGTGAGTCAGTAAGACACGTTAATCACATCACCTGCAAGAGGAAAACAAGGGTGACGGAGGACTTGTCACTGGTATTAAATCATCGTGTCCAACACATTGATTCAGCGAAGTTTGATCCTACATACATAAAATATAAATTGATTTCCGACGAAAAGGACAAAACACTGCCCGCGAAGACAACATGGCGGCCAGATTTTCAAAAAAAATTATACTTTAGTGTTGGCTGCGTTCAGCCAGCTCAAGGATCCATCTTTCCTCACGTGAGGAAGGTTATTTTTAAGCGGGATGACAACCCCTTGAAGACACCGTTCTCGTGGTTGGCACCCGTGTGTCAGATGAGAATGGCACGGCAACATTGGTAAGCCTTGCTCAGTGTTTGCTAACAGATGACGTCACGTATGCCAGGAAGTTCGAGAAGTGACTTCCCAAATCAACCACAATATGAGTCACCCTCCAATCGCACTGATTGAGGAACGTGTTAGTGGTATCGACAGCCATCTTAGGAACATCATCAAGGAAACACACATAAGGAAATCCAATGCAGCTAAAGTAAGTGAGTTATCTATACACCTAACAACACGCAAGATGGCCACTGTTGGTAAATTGCCATGAACACAACCGAAAAACGATCTAGTCTTCTAATATGTACAGTATGATTTATCTATTTAATTATCTATCTCATTAGAAGCAATAGACCTTAACCTAACATGACAATCCTCGGGAAATTTAGGTTAGCTTTAGTTTGTCTTGGTGGGACGTGTCCTCTAAAGAAAAGTAAATGGTTAAGCAGCACTGTTCTGGTACACTTATAACACTGACCAGTTTGATCATAAGATTTGGTTTTGCATCTTATTCAAAATGTTATAATTATTCTGAAACTTTTATTTCTTTACTGTTAAAACTATTTGTTTACGGACATTTCAGTAGATCATGTTAATGGCAAATTTATATCTGTCATAATTATATTGCAAAAATTTAAATGACTAAATGTATTGTATAATAATTAATGGTGGTAATTCATCCATTATACATCTAGGTGTCTTCTTCCTCTCCTTTTCCTTGGCCTTTATCCCAGCTGTGTTTTTCCTCTTTCTATTAGCAGTTATGTGTGTTCGGGATATTTACACACACACACACACAGATGTACAAAGAGAGACAGACAGAATGTTAAAGCTGGTATATCTGTTTATTACTACAACTGTTGGACAACCTACTGCTCCTTCTTGCCTTCCTCTTCCCTTTTCCTAGACTGTGACACATTCAGTCCTATACATTAAGTCATTATTACAAATGGTATATAATGTTAGAGTTTATCTTAGTGATAATGGAGAATCTCCATAGAGATTATTTCTTTAGAAAAAGCTTATTTCAAAGATTTTATGACAAGAACGCTAAATTAATTGATCCACACTACCAGCCTTACATATGTCGTAATACTCACTGCATATACAGAGATATTTCACCTACCTACTTCATATTATTTATTGTACCGATACTTTATATAGTGGACTTCTCTCTGGTTGTTTCTTTATAAATAGAATCACTAAATTATATCCATTTCACGATTAAACTCAACGCAAATTATCATTAAGTCTATCTGAGGATAATACTTCCAAGTGTAACGCTTACATGTCATATCACATCATATATACAGACTTAAGAGATTGATAATACGGCCTGGAGATACTCTTTACCTCCAAATGTCCCCCATTATAATAAACAAAAGCAAAACCTTATCTCTGACTCGTTCTGCAAAACACAATTACTACAATTAATATACTAAGAAAAAAAACATATTACTAATGCATTCAGGAGCAAATCTTTACCAGCAATTAACAAAACACAAAAAGTTCTTGTCTTCAGGCTCAAGAAAATACAACTTGTTCACTCATATCACAAACCAAACCTTTATCACCAATACACCCAAAATAAGAATTTTCTTCTCTGCTAAATTAAAGAAAAAACAAACAAACACAATTTGATTGGAATATTAAAACATGACTTTATTAACAATCATTTTAACAAGATAATTTTATCACCAATAAGTAAGACAATATACTTAACATTGACATAGAAATATTAAACACAATATACGTTCTTGCACCTTCGTTACCAATGTACCAAAACTAAATCAAATTTTCTGTCTTCAGGATATCGAGTGGGTGACTGTGTTTAAGACATTTGGGGCGTGAAGAAGCAAGAACACGGGCTTGAGAACACGTCCAAGAGGGGAAGAGAATACATCCAGGAGAGCACGAGACCACGCCCAGGATGGTTCGAAAACACGTATAGACCAGCTAGAGACTATACTCACGAGGGTTCGACATCGTGGCCACGGAGGCTCGAGACTACAATTAGGAAGGTTGGGGACCACGTCAAAAAACGTTCGAGGCTTCTTCTAGGATGGTTCGAAACCAAGACCAAAAGGTTCTAGACCATGCTTAGAAAAGATCGAGGCAGCGTCTAGAGTGGTTAGAGATCACATTGAAGGTGGTTTGAGACCACAGCAAAGAGGAATTAAGACCAGGAGCAAATGACTGAGAACTACTACTAAAACTCTGAACATATCTCTCCATCTCCCCAACTACCCATTCGTATGTCTGCCCATTCGTGTATCTATCCATTTATATGTTGCCCAATCTTTCTATCATTTCGTCTATATATCTACCAATCATTTCTATCCACCAATTTATTTCTGCATCAAATTCATAATCTAAATATCCATTTTACACAAATGATAACTGGCAGCTTTGGTAATATGCGTGTCTGGTCTAAGTACCTGTGACACCCATGTGACAGCAGTGGTAATATGTGTGTCTAGTCTAAACACCTGTCATACCCTGATGACAGGTGTGTTACTAAGTTAATTTGGTCCAAACACCTGTAATACACTTCTGGTACAAAGGAAATGCAATAATATGACAAGTTGTATCAGTGTGATTAACAGGTGTGTCGTCAAACCAAAGGCACACCAACTTAATCTCTAAATTACACACATCTCACGTCCTCAACAGTTAAGACACACTCAACTCCCTGGAGTTAATCAACATTAATGATACCCAGAAACACACTCACTTCTTAACTAATATAACTGTTACCAGATCCAAGAATTGGGAAACTCAATTATTAATACTGAGTTAGGAACATGTATGAAGCTCAGGGGATGAACAGGTCCACTAAACATACTCCAGAGGGACACACTCACACCTGCTCATTCTACGCCTCCGTGAAATGACTTGACGGCACCTGTCTATTCCCCCCGGGCCTTTTATTTGTTGTAAAAAAGTGAAACAAAAGAATGATGACAACCAAGACTTTTCACTTATTTTTGGTCGTAGCTCAGCTGTTAATACCCAACTGTGATTTTAGACACAAATGGAACTTTGAATGATGTGCAAATAAACCAAAATTAACTCTACACGAAAATTGTCAGCACTGACCCAACAATTATGGTTTTTGACGTATTTTGAGTCAGCTCAGTTGATGACTGACGCTTCTGACTCTTTTATTACATCAACGTCACAATTATGTTTTTATAAGGCAAGATTAGATGAATCCCAGGAAAGAATAAAATATTATTGAAATTCATGCTGGGTATTTATTTACCTCCTTGTAGTAGGATTATCAATAATTTGTATCGAATTTTGGGTGAAAGTTTAATTGAAAATCCGTTCTCTTTAATTTCTTACAAGTCGGGTTTCAACCAAATCCAGTTCCAATTCGAAAAGAGGCATGAAGATAAACAAAAAACATAAGATTATTTTATTTTCGTGTCATAAGAGCGGTAAATCAAGTGATATAAGCCTAAATTTTCTTTGTATAATAAGTAACATTCACCCAATTCATTAAGGAACCTTTAGTAAAAATTATTATATAAAGGTTCCTTTTAATGGGAACAATTAGCCAATTTCAGTATGGATCTGTGGGTAACAGGTTAGTATATGCACAGCATAATTCTATTATTAATAGGTAAATCACCAATTGATTCGCAGACTAAAGGGGCACAAGTCAGCTGTCAGACTAAACTTCCCATTTTCATTTGTTAGGAATAAGGGAATTAACAGCCATATGCAGAAGCCAGTCATAAGTTAACCTTCTCCATCAGATAGTTTAATTAAGTACACGAGGTAGACAAGAATCCTTCTGGTATTGTAAGAGTAATCAACCAGCTTCTTATATAGAGGCCATTCAAAGCTATATTACTTTTTTGTAACAGTAATCGGTCGATTTCGAAAGTTGAAGTTAATTATCAGTCTATAGCGCTCTATTGTAGCAGTAATAAGTCAAAGCCATTGTCATCGGAAAAGTCAATAGTAAGTTCAAAGAGCTAATGAAGTAAACACTTTATGTGTGGAAGTCATTACTACTTTATTTTGTACATTGTATGTGACTAATGGTCGTAATTAAGGTGAACAAAACTTCTAACACCAAGAATTCTCAATAATTCGTTCTTCTTCTTTCACCCACCTTGATACAGTAAACAGAAAGGCACTAAATTAATACCAGAATTTCACAGTATTTCACGACAAAAAGCACCTTTTAGGTACTGTGTTTTTAGCAGGTGTTCGCATCACCAGCAACAAGGAAAATATTAACGTAAGAATCTCTTGGAAATCCTTAACATGTGAATCTTTTAGAATATTTACCAAACGACTGTTAGAGAATCCAGGCCCTAAATAACAAGTTAACCAATTGAAGAAAATATTTATCTGACCTTTATTTGGGTTAGTTAATTACCTTTTTAAACAGACAGTTTAAACGTGGTGTTAGAAATATTCTTATAGTTATGATAGCTCACCGTAGCCACCTATAATGGCAATACAAACTGTATATCCAGCACACTGACGCCACTACACTACAGATAGAAGCGGTGGCTGGCTCACAGTTGGAGGATTTTCTTTTGCCATAAGGAAGTTTCTCGTATAGTTAGCAATATTAGCTCAGTGCTCAAACATTCTCTTATTACTGGCCACTATCATTAAACGAGATTCTCTGTGACATTAAGGAAATATAACTTAGAGGTAATTGATACACTTAATAATGTAATTGTTGAGACAAGAGGACGAAAAATACAGAGAGCAATGAATCCTTAGTCTGGAAATATAATGCCATTAAGGATTATTGTCACACTGGGATGGTCTACTGTTGAGCCATCTAGCTCTTGGAGTAGTTAACTTTACTGTGATGTACTTTGTGTTCTTATCTTGGAGAAAATTATGAAGCAAGATGTTCCATGACAACGTGTAAATGGCTACAAGTGGCAGGTTTCTGATATATTCCTATCATGTCTAGGTTGAGACACCACCTGTATATTATACCTAAGCTTGTACCTGTACTAATGTTTCTGAATAAAGTCTATTTATCTGTTTTCAACACTTTGATTCCCACTATTGAGCATGATGGCGGGGCAACGGAAACCTGAAAGAGGAAGTGCCTGTACTTACTAGACACTTTGTGAATCTTTTAATACTACAGAACACATTATCAAATAAAACATGACACCACTTGTCTTCGGATATTTTTTGATGGTCAAGATTATGATGAAGGTGATTTGTTTTCTGTTTAAAGAATAATTAACTTGTTTTAATATATGTTAAATTTCGTTCGATTATATTTTTATTATTGTATCTCTTTGACATTGATCAGTGTAAAAATCATTGTACCTGGATATATATGAGAAAATATATAGCAATAAATGAATTCTGTATCGTATGTACTTTCCGACACTGGAACAATCCTTGGGTGGACTTGCATCCTGTCCTGGAGTAACCCACTAGCTCTACATTGTTAAGAATCAGGGGATCAACACCTGTTTGGCCATCTTGAATCATGACAGGTATAGAGGCTTGAGACACAAAACATGGAATTAAAAACAATTGACCAACAGAATCACAGTACATGCCAAGCTGTTCTAAATACGATAGTTAAGTAGTGAATACTTTGAATATGAAACACTGAACACGTTTCCTCAACATACATGATTTAGTGATTTGCTGATCTGGAAACAATCACTACTCCTTCGACAACATGCTAGGATCATCACAAAAGTCTTACTGAATCTTGGAGACTGGTTGGTGAGAAAACTTTTCCTTACTAAATTTTCCGCCGAAAATTTTCGCATACTGATTTAAACTAACACCATATAGTCTACTACCTGACTTAAACTAACACCACAAAGTCCACTATCTGACTCAAACTGTCACCATAAAGTCCACTGCCTGACTCAAACTAACACCACAAAGTCCACTATCTGACTCAAACTGTCACCATAAAGTCCACTACCTGACTCAAACTAACACCATAAAGTCCACTACCTGACTCAAACTAACACCACAAAGTCCACTATCTGACTCAAACTAACACCATAAAGTCCACTACCTGACTCAAACTAACACCATAAAGTCCACTACCTGACTCAAACTAACACCATAAAGTCCACTACCTGACTCAAACTAACACCATAAAGTCCACCACCTGACTCAAACTAACACCATAAAGTCCACCACCTGACTCAAACTAACACCATAAAGTCCACCACCTGACTCAAACTAACACCATAAAGTCCACCACCTGACTCAAACTAACACCATAAAGTTCACCACCTGACTCAAATTAACACCTTACGTAAATTATAATCAGAAACGTAAATAAAACCGAATAAAAATTACTTATAAATGTATCAACATAAAACATCCGCCACATGATTCCATTATCACTCATTTGACTTAAATTGCCACAAAAAAAGGTTTGCCACTTTAATTAAATTATCACAATAATTCTGCAGCCTGACAAATTATCACAATGATCTGCTACCTGACTCAGAGTATAAAAAAATCGACTACCTGGCTCAGATCATAAGAAAATCCGCCACCTGACAGATTAATTATCGCCACAAAGAAAAATCTGTCATCTCACCTATACTAAAACATCCCACAACTCTCTCTCTCTCTCTCTCTCTCTCTCTCTCTCTCTCTAAAGAAATGTCAACCTTTTGGTCCCGTGTTTATATACAGTAAATGACACTCAGAGATTTGAGATAAGACTTTCAAAAACTCGTACACAAGTCACCTTTACTGAGGATAAGACAACGCATAATGTTAAGATATTCTTTATTTCTACGTCACTGTGATCGCCATATTTGTGTCCTGACTGAAGGTAGCAGTCGGTAGCATACGTTCTCAAATCACTAGTAACGGACAAAGTGAATTACCGTATGATTATTATTGGAGAATCCGATTCAAGTCATATGTTAAGATGACAATGACACGGAGGAGAAATATCTCCCGTGAGCTCATGAACAAGACACCACCTGCAGGATGACCAATGTTTGAAAAACACCACGAACCGAATCGCAAAACCGTTCATATTTTCTCTCAGGAGCAGACGACCCGAACTTGACCTAAGCTCTAACGATTCTTGGGTAATTTTGGTTGCGTTAGGGCAGGTTTGGTTGACCCTTGTTGTCTGGAAAATTAATGGTTTTTGCAGAAATATTTGTGGTAATTTTTTTTAACATTGACCATATTACACAACACAGACCGTTGATACCAGACTTCTTGTTTATCCAACGACAGCGGAGGCATGGCGACGCTGCGTCCCTTCGTCCGTCGACCACGACTTCAGATTAATATTTTAATTCGACAATTACCTAAAGAGCTTCTCTCTTAAGACAGCCACAGTAATTGTGGTTGTGTATTATCACAAAGATTTGGTGTTGTTGTGGCGGAAGTGTTAATGGTGAGGCTTGTATGGCTGATGGGAACTAGGATATCTAGACTGAATTAGTCATTGGGACGTGACCACGACCGTTACTACTTATCTCAGCTGCTTGTCGCAGTGCGTGATCATAAATTTCAACGAACATTTTCGATGAAATTTACTCCTCATGTAACCAATCACCGTCCAGGATTCCCTCAACTGCCAATGAGATTCGCCGGCGACAGAGTGGAGCCACTTCGAATGAGTTATCCAGTAGCCAATCAACAACGATTAAAATTCAAACTAGCCAATGACAGACTAGGTGAGTGAAATCCTTTAACGACAGGTTTGACTCAGAATCCTCAGGTTATATTTGATTTACTCTGGTAACTAAATATTTCCACATCAAACTCACTTTTTCTCAATAGTTGAACTCAACCAACGATCACAAAGATAACCGAAAATTTGAGTTTATTTATTTACCCCCCCCCCAATGATAACGGATTACCAATAAAAATTATTATCAAATACTTGGAGCTGTTAATTATACATCAATATTGAGAGAGAGAGAGAGAGAGAGAGAGAGAGCCTTCTTGTTCTTGCATCACCTTCTTCTCCTTTTTATTCTCCTCTTCTGGTATTTCCTCCTCTTGTTCCCATTCACCTATTCCCTTTCCTTTTCTCCCTCTTATTTGTCTTTCACGTCGTCTTTATCACCACCTTCCTCGTAAATCTATTATTCTTTTCATCTTATCATTTATTCTACTTTCTTCTTCTTCCCTCTTTCTGTATCATTCATCTTTGCCATTCTCCTTTATTTCACAATACCGATATATATATATTAGTTACGAGTATTATCCTACTTTCCTTCTTATGCTTCTCCCCTTCTCCCTTTGCTTATCATTATTAAATTGTTATTCTTCAGTAGTGTTGTTATATATTGCTGTAGCTGTGTACCCTTGTTGTAACAGGTGGATACTGTATATAATTCTCTTGTTGTGCTCTGTTGTATGGTTCTGTTTCCCTGTACTGCTGCCGTTGTCAACTGTTGTATTTTTGTTCTGTTGTAATTATATAATGTTCAAGAGATGTATTATTATAGTAGTGTTTTGTTGTAGCCGTAACTGTTGTAAATGTGTCGCGTTGTAGCTGTACAGTACTGTAAATAGATTCTCTTATGTACAGTTACAGCTGAGTACTCTTATAGTCGTGTGCTGTCGTAACTCTATACTGGTTTAACTGTAGGGGATTTGCAACTCCTTTTTTATAGCTGTGTACTGATGCAGCTATGTATTGTTGTAACTGTGTACTGTTTTAACTGTGCAATGTTGTGACTGCTCATACTGTTGTGCCTGTGTGTTGTTCAAGCTGTCCTGTTGTAAGTGTGAATTGTTGTGATTTATTACTATAGAAGCACCCTGCTCAGTGGTGTCGTGTTATGTGTACCGTTTATGTAGCTGCTTACGTCTGTAGCTGTCTATTGTAATAATTTACTTTAGCTCTGTTCTGATGTAGCTGTGTTTTACTCAAGAAGTGTAATGTCCATCTATATGTATAGTATGAAAATATACTTGAATCTGTATATTGTTGAAGCCATATATTGTTGTAGCTGTGTCCTGCTGTAGCTGTGCACAGTTATAGTTATTTCATATTTTAGCTGTGTTCTTGAAGCCATGTAAGGTTGTGTACTATTGTGGTTCTATTCTAGTGAGCTGTGCACAATTTTAGATGTGCTTGAGAAAAGGCTGTTGAAATGTAATATAAGGTCAGTACTATTGTAATGGTCAGAAGCGTGGACACTCACCAGACATCGGGATAATATTAAAGATAAGACTCACTGACAAACAATCTATGAAGAAGTACAAAGATCAGCTTGAACATGAGAGAAATATTGGAGATTTAGAGAAAAAATTTGACACTTTGGTCATATACGAGTAATTAAGGGGATAATTATTATACAACATAATTAAAGGGTAAAATTGAGGGTAAGAGGGCCAGAAGCAGGTAGAGACTGGGATAGTCTCAGGAGAGATGCAAAATCTGGGAGTAGTGAAAGACAACATAAAAACACTTGGAATGGAGGACCGTGGTCGCCAACCCTCAGACATGAGGTTGACATCTTGACTATTATAGCAGTGTAGTGTTATAAATATATTGCAGTCGGCGTTTACTCTTGTAATGCTATACTCGTTTTGCTATGATTATTTTATATAATGCTGTCGTTGTATGCTGTTACGACCATAACCTATTATAAACTATTCCTCTATAATGCTGTAACTAAACTTTATTGTGCACTGTTATAGTTGTGTATTATTGTACGGTACATAGTGCCATAGTATTGTGTCCTGTAGTAGTCATGTGAAATAGTAGCTGCGTACTGCTATATTAGTGCAGTGTAATTGTGAACTGTACCAACTATTTACTTATTACAACTAATTCCCCGTTTTGCTGCATACTGTTAACAGTAGTGTTAAAGGTAGAGCTATAGTTATAATTGTGTACTGTTGTAGTTATGATGTATCGTTCTAGTGATGGCAGCGTAACAAGTGATGCACTGGTGTACTTAATATCCATTATAGTATGAACTTCTCACTCACCCCAGAGGTACTACCCAGAAATTATATCTAAAATCATTTAGTAAGGAAATTTCTGTGGCTTACTTTGAAAAACATTTGGTCTATATATATTATCTTCGTAAGAACCAGTAATAAAATTTTCTAATACCACAAGAGGCTTAGAAATTAAGACTGATATTATTACAAATGAATCTGGTCAACCGGACACTTGGTGTACAGTTAAACTGTTTAACTATTAGTGTTTGAGACTTTTAGGTTGTAAACTACTAACTCCGCAAAAATACTTCAATAACCTAGGCTGTGATTGGAGGAAATATTCAAGGTGTTCTTCCTCGTAATCATAGTGATCTGTTGTCTCTGTTCATGTTTAACCACCGCTAGAGGCGATGGTTGACAACACGATGATTTTTTTGTTAGTTAAGACCATCAGCTTTGTGTTCAAGCATTTTGTCATGGTCAGTCTATCTTTCCAGGGAACACCAGCACCACACAACATATAACCAACAGTTAAATAGTGCACTGAAAAAATGCTATCATTGTGGAGAGGAAGATGAATTAATCTAGAGTGTAATAATGGGCTGGGTCTAAAACCTGCTCACATTATTACTGGGAGATGGTCGGCTACTGAGTAATAAACCTTTGAAAATATAAGTATAGGTTAACAAGTACTTCCTATATCAGAAGGATATAAACAGGTTGTTTTACTAGGTCTAAATAATTTAGTCAAGGAAGTACTGTACTACAATACATTTCAATTCATATCTAGATTAAGTCGAAGTTGACGTTATGATGTTACCACTGCGCTTCAACGACTTAGGTTAGTAATAAGATTAATAATTATATTAGTCCATCAACAACTAAAAATTATGAGAAATTCTGTCAGCACATGGACAATGTTGTACCTGTTATGGACGTGTGTACGGTTTAAGGTGTGTAGTTGTTTACTATTGTAGCCAATTTCGTTTTGCATGTGTACTTGTTACTATTCAACTGTTTCAGTTGTGCACAGTTGTAGTTGTGTATTTCTGTAGCTGTGCACTTTTTAACTGCACTCTACTTCACCTATGTATTTCTGTAACTGTATATTACCTGTGAAATACTGTAACCGTCAACATTTACGAGTATAACTTTATAATGGTCTGGTTCTTTAACACTGTAGCTGTCTAGAGCGGTCGTTTTATGTTATAGCTGTACACAATTTTAATTTGAGTACAGTACTCTACAGTTACTCCCCACTGTAACTGTGTACTGTTATTTACTTGTGTAGTAACAGTAGTGGGGTAAATTTTACCCCCATGTGCATTTGGTGATGAGGGCTGCCATCAAGACTTTTTTATACTGTACAACTAGAAAAGAGGGAAGATGAACCATTAATTGATTACCTGATGGTACAGTCACTGACATTATGGCCCTAGAAACCTAATGGCATCATATTGTCATAGTTGTGTACTGTGGGAGCTATACACTGCTGGAGCTGTATGTTGTAGCAACTTTTTTCCTTTTGTAACGGCATAGTGTTAGCATCATGTTGTGGTTGGGGTGTTTGTTACTGTTATAGTTGATACAGTTGCAGTTGTATCACTTTGTGGTTGTGAATTGTTGTAAATGAATAATGTTATAGCAATTTGTGCTTTTGCTGCTTAATTTTATAGCTCGGTACTGTACTGTGTGGCTGTGCACTAACAGAACTATCAACTGTCTTAACTATACTTATGCATCTGTAAACTGCTTTAGTTGTACAGAATCAAAGCTTTGTACTATTGTAAGCCCACACTGTTGTAGATGTGTTGTTTTACTTATGCACAAACACACTGTTATAGCTACTTATGTTTGTATCAGGGCGCTGCTAATCTAATTACCGCTTGAAGTATATACAGGTACTCGTATATTATTAAGGTGTACAGCGTATTGTTTTAATTGAGTATATTCAAGGAATGCTGTAGAATCCTATTTTTTTACTATTTATCATTGTAGCTTAGTAGGTAAGTAATATTGCAGCTGTGTACTGAACAACGAAAACAGCAGCCATCATTACACACTAAAACCACCATTACTACCTACACAGACCAAAGAGAAATACTATACCACCACAACTACCAGCAACACCTACCAACACCCTTACTAACAACATAACACAGCACTACCACCTCAACCACCCACACAACACAGCACCATCATCACCTCACCACTGCCACTCCCTGCAATACTAATACTGCTACCACCACTACCAGCAACCAGAACAATAACACCACCTCAAGAACACCAATAACTACAACCATAAAAATCAGAACAAACAACTCGCCACCAACAACCATAACAACAATAAGAATATCAAATCAAAACCACAATTACAACAACCAAAACGACTACAACTATCAGCACGATACAAAAGTACCACCAGAACCACAACTACAACAATTATCAAAACACCACCACGCCACCACAACCACCGCAATAACTAAAGCAATCACACTAATACCACAACACAACCACATTCCCAACAACAACAATTAAAACATCAGAGCATCATAACCACAACTACAACAAACGTATGATCCATAAAAATCAGAACACAACACAACACTACCACAACTACAACAACCATAACAACTGCTAGTCCACCCGCCAATCTTCATAACCTTACATAATCTTTCCAAAGGATTTTAACCAATCAAGTTGTCAATCTCAATCACCAGTCAACTGCTTCCTCACCTTTCTCCACTTGTCAGTTTAGGTCCCAGTACAAAATATGTCCCAGTACAAAATATGTCTCAGTACAAAATATATGTCCCAGCACAAAATGTCTCAGTACAAAATATGTCCCAGTACAAAATATATGTCCCAGTACAAAATACGTCTCAGTACAAAATATGTGTCCGAGTACAAAATATACGTCCCAGTACAAAATAAGACCCAGTACAAAGTATATGACCCAGTATAAAAACTGTCCCAGTTCAAAATATAGGTCCTAGTACAATATAATATCCCAATAAAAAATACACGTCCCAGTACAAAATACAGTACAGTACATGTCCCAGTACAATATGCAAGGCCCAATAAGATGTCCCAGTACAAAATACACATTAAGGAAGGAGAATATAGTCTATTTTTAGTCCAGGGAAAAAAATTCATCGAAACAGAATCCATCAGACAAAATCCCACTGAACATAGTTCCACTTGTACAAAATCCTGCCACAGAAAAAATGCACTGCACTAATTTTGGCTGGACCAAATTACCCTAAAATAAAATTCCACGAGACAAAATCCCACTAAACAGAATACCCCTGACGCAGAAACCCACTGGACAAAATTCCTCTGACGCAGAATCCCATTGGACAGAATTCTCTAAACGCAAAATACCCTCAATAAGTTCCCATTAACAACACTCCCAGACAGAAATCCATAGTAAGCTAACCAATAAAAAAATAAATGGGAGAAAATATCGCAAACACAAGGACTTAAATTCCTAATACCACACCCATATGTCTGTTTAAATACCCGCCCACAGCCCACAGTACTGTACTAACAACTTGCCCACAGTACTGTAACAACACCCTGACCACAGTACTGTAACAACACCCTGACCACAGTACTGTAACAACACCCTGCCCACAGTACTGTAACAACACCCTGCCCACAGTGCTGTACAAACACCTTGCCCACAGTACTGTAACAACACCCTGACCACAGTACTGTAACAACACCCTGACCACAGTACTGTAACAACACCCTGCCCACAGTACTGTAACAACACCCTGCCCACAGTGCTGTACAAACACCTTGCCCACAGTACTGTAACAACACCCTGACCACAGTACTAACAACACCCTGTAACAACACACCCCCACAGACTGGTACAGCTATACCAAGCTGCATGGCAAAACCAAACTCGGATACGGAAGACAAATCCACAAACTGCTACTCTCTCTGTTGAATTATCTTTCTCACACCTAAATTCATTAAGCTATTATTTATCTTAGAGGGAACAGAAGATAGGATTGGCGAAGGATGATGGACGAAGAAAGCAATAAGTGATAATGGAAAGAAGAAGAAGAAGACGAAGAAGAAGAAGAAGAAGAAGAAGAAGAAGAAGAAGGTAAAAATAAGGCAAATAAGAAACAGAATTTAGTCAGAAGAAACGTATAGTGAGAAAAACAGAAACAAGGATAAGAATAAGAAGTAAACAAAGAAGATCCATAGATAAAAGAGAAGCGGTGAGGAGAATAGAAGAAAATCTGAGAAAATTGTACCTAGAGAGAGAGAGAGAGAGAGAGAGAGAGAGAGAGAGAGAGAGAGAGAGAGAGAGAAAGAGAGAGAGAGACAAATGAGAAACAGATAAGGAGAAATAAAAAATAAATCAGTAAAAAAAACGTAAGTAAAAATAGAATCAAAGAACAAGAGAGTTAAAAGGATAATAAAAAGAAAGAATACACATAAGATAAACACCAATAAAAAAGAATTATATGAGAGAAGAAAAGTGGGCATAAGTGAGTGTGAGTGGATAACAGTGGGAGTATATGGGTGTGGGTGGTTGTGGGTGGGTACCAGTGGGTGTGGGTGGTTGTGGGTGGGTAGTAATGGATGAAGGTATGTATAACTATATGGTATATGTTAATGGTTCCTGGACATACACCCAATGACTATATCAACAACATATGACCAAGACTCACACACAGACATCTCAGCCCAGATTAGGTTGTAAAGTCTCAGGTCCACAATCCACAAAACATAATATTTACGGATATGTGTCGGGTTTTTTTTCTCTTAAGATTTTTGCAGTATTACGATCATGTGTACATTAACGATCATGTGTACATTTTTTAAAACATATTTATTGCATATTGAATATAAAAGAAAATTTCTGTGCTCCTTTTATTCACAAATGTCGGGTGGCTCCCCTTCCCCCTCTTACTTTCTCTCTCTCTCTTTCTCTATCTCCCCCTCTCTCTCCCCCTCATCTTCACCCTCACCCTTTCCCCTCAATCATCCCTTGTGCTACTCTCTCTCTCTCTCTCTCTCTTTCTCTCTCTTACTCTTTCTCACTATTGATAGAAGACCAGTTAGCCAACATCCAATAGCAGAAGGGGAAGGGGACGTTTCATGGACCAATAGGAAGTTGTGGATGACTCAAACACAGCCAATGGAAAACAGTGTTGGAAAAGCAATAGACCAATAAGGAAGACTGTTATTACACCTACCAATTAGACTTGAGTATTCCTCTAAGTAGCCAATCGGATCAAGGAAAACTTTCTGATTAGTATTCAGATTGGCGAGTAGATCAGGAAATGAGCTTTGCCCACGAAATGACAGGGGGTAATACAGATAATTAAAATATGCCATTAAAGAGAGAGAGAGAGAGAGAGAGAGAGAGAGAGATGTGGTTACTAGTGATGGACTACAACTTGGTAAAGCTCTGAACTAGTAACTAGGATCCACAGTAATCATTTCAGTGATATAATACAATTTAAGTACTGTTTCCTAAGACGGCAAACAAACGATGGAGAAAGAGCTGTGTGTGTGTGTGTGTGTGTGTGTGTGTGTGTGTGTGTGTGTGTGTGTGTGTGTGTCTAACGCCTGTGAGCCATGGCATGAAAGGTCTGACAAAGAGACTCACGACTGAAATCCATAAAGGTGTGTTTTAAGCATAGCCCTTAATGTAATTCACTAGTCTCGGATTATATGCAAGTTTACTGAACCCCAAACAAAACAGACCCCAGTTCAAGTGTGCCTAAGCAAACCAACCCGTAGAATTAGGGACCATTAGGACTGTGCCTATTGAGATTGAAACCCATTAGGACTGAGTTGTGACTATTAGAAATGTGGCACCTCAGGACTTGGGGTCCATTAGAATTGGCACCCATTAGGACAGATCTACATGAAGTTTTTAGCCCATTAGGAGTTGGGCTCCTTACGACTGGTGCCCATTTGACCAGCCAGCCACCGTAGATAACACCCGTTCCCTGAGCTTCCTAGAGAGACTAGTCATCGCACTGTGGCATCACTTGTGCTGCATCATCTACCCTGTGACACCTACCATAGTAATTACACTTTACAGTAACTTCAGCAGACAATTATGTTGTTGATATCCTAAAACTTCTAATTAATGTATTTATCTCCTGATTCTCATTGTATTGGACAATAAATCATTAATATATTCATTAATTATTTATCTTTCTTGAATCCGAAACGTTTACTCACCAAGCTCTGGCACCCTATAGGGCTAATTAATTATATACAAGCATCCTGTCTACTCACTGACATCCAATATAACTACTCGAACTTTCTTTAAAGTTTAACAACCCATATAATTTTATCTATCTATCCCGTATATGATTAATTTTATCTATGGTTTAGTTGACTCTAGTATTAACTTTGACTAATTCTATGCCATCTAGCGTCCTATATAACTATTTATTTCTCCATTAATTTCCTGTATAACGAACTATCTCATTTTAACACTCAATATGACTATTTATAAATTTGCCAACAACTATTTTATTATTTTGTCCTTATTATTGTTTGTTTGTTTTTATTTATTACCTCTTCGTACTCATTTATTTAAATTGTAACTTGCTATTGTATATTATTTCTCTCTCTCTCTCTCTCTCTCTCTCTCTCTCTCTCTCTCTCTCTCTCTCTCTCTCTACTCTAAATAACCCTAAAAATCGTTTTAAAACTCACGGTTTGTTTCTGACGCATGTGCTTCAGTAACATGTTGATAGCGTTATCACTAACAACTGTAGGGGTTGTTAAGTACTGTACACACCTCTTACTTTCTACAACAAGAAAATTTTATGAACTCACTATAATAAATCCTCTTTAACGAAACACACACGTACTAACAAACTCTTCTCTGAATTCTTAGGAAAATTTACCCAAATTTCGTTGTCTTTAGTTAAATATTAAAAAGATAGATTAATTTTAAATATATATCACGTTTTTCAATTCTATTATTATCACTTTTATTATTCTATTTCTACATTCTTTCATAGCTTTAGTACTTCATGATGTATGGTAGGTATTATGTCAGGTGTTGCCGTACTTGTTCTTTCTCCGTCTCTACCTGTTTCACTCTTACTCTTTCATTTCCTCTTTTCCATTCCACCACTTCTTCTATCTTCTCTCATTCTTTCTTTCCTTTGCATTGTCTCTCATTATTTCCCTTACTGTTTCTCGGTTTCTCTCCCTCTCTTATGTCTATCTCTCTTTCTCATTGTTATTGTGGCTCCTCTCATTCCATCTTTCACGGTCTCTTTCTCATTCTCTCCTCTTTCCCTCCCTTTCTTTCTCAGTTACTCTTTCTCTAGTACTCTCACTCTCATCAATCAGTCAATCAGTCAGTCAGTCAGTCAGTCACCATAACACTTAATAGGTAAATAGAAAAGGTTGAGAATGAGTAATGGGTGGGTAGAGGTCGCTCATAACTCGGTGGTAATGGACGTGATGGGTCATATACATAGAGCTGATTTATTTGGGTTTAAGACATTATATATAAAGTTCGATTTATCTGATTATGTCTCTTTACAAAGTTCTATTTCTCTGATTCTGTCTCTTTCCAAATCATGGCTAAGATTATCTGAGTTTTCTATTTCTACTCTTCTATAAATCATATCTACAATTATCTTAAATTTCACCTAAATTACACAAAACCTAAAATCAGAGTTCATGATTCCCAGTCCCTGTAATTTATTTATAAAATCCTCGACTCAAGGGAATTTTAGGCACCCCAACTTGTAACATCTGATAAATTAAACACCCCTAATGCTAACCTAACCTAATGTATCCCGCCCCAGGTCACGTTAGGGTGTTTAATCATCAGGTGAAATAAACAGGGGGCGCCTAATCTCTGTGAAGCAAATCCTCTTACATAAAAATATAGATTTCTAGTGATTGTGTCCAAAACCATTCAGCAGATCACCTTTGACATAAAACTCCACAAAAGATGAAAATTGCTGTCTCTTGATTTCCTTCCTGTCTATCAATCGGCAGGGAAAAAAGACCTGTGTTTTCATAGAATGTTCATTGGTGCTTGCCTCGGTTTTTCCTGTTATTTGGTACCTTTTCCTTTTCTGGCCTTTTACTTGTCATTCTGGCCTCCTCGTTATCATTCTGGCCTTACATTGTTAGTTGGTGGTGTACAGTGACGACATATACAGGTACTAGGTATTGTGTACAGTGACGTCATATACAGGTATTGTGTACAGTGACGCCATATACAGGTACTAGGTACTGTGTACAGTGACGACATATACAGGTACTAGGTATTGTGTACAGTGACGTCATATACAGGTATTGTGTACAGTGACGCCATATACAGGTACTAGGTATTGTGTACAGTGACGCCATGGTACAGTGACAGTGACGCCATATACAGGTACTAGGTACTGTGTACAGTGACGCCATATACAGGTACTAAGTATTGTGTACAGTGACGCCATATACAGGTACTAGGTATTGTGTACAGTGACGCCATATAAAGGTACTAAGTATTGTGTACAGTGACGCCATATACAGGTACTAAGTATTGTGTACAGTGACGCCATATACAGGTACTAGGTATTGTGTACAGTGACGCCATATACAGGTACTAAGTATTGTGTACAGTGACGCCATATACAGGTACTAGGTATTGTGTACAGTGACGCCATATACAGGTACTAGGTATTGTGTACAGTGACGCCATATACAGGCACTAGGTATTATAACTTAAAATAAAACCGCTTAGACTTGTACTCGAAGAACTTTAACAGGGACTTTGGCTCGACTTTGGGTATGGTGAACTTGACTACACCACTGCTTTCTAAGAGGCCAGATAATTTCTACAGGGCCAGAACAATCTCCAGGAGGCTAGAAAATCTTTCGGATTATCACTGGAACCTAATAGTCATTTCTAACAGTTCAAGATTATCATTAAGCGGTCATTAAAAGCTTCTTAAGAGTCCATAATGATAATTGATTACCTGTATAATTCATATCAACCTAAATAATTATTATGAAGACTTATATACAGCCATACTTACACCTTAGACAACATTGATGAGGATAAACACATTTTAGACACGTTAAAGACCCAAAGAGGTTTAAGAGGGCAGAATAACATCTAACTCTCCTGGTATAGCTTCTAGGAGGCCAGAATATCCTTAGTCGCTCTTAAGATGTTGACTAGGAGGCCACGATTCCCTCAAGCTTCGGTAGAATTTATGTAGAAGGTATGGCCTTTAGATATAGAATACTGTCTAGGAATTCAATACATCAATTAGAATCCACTACAGTTGTCTCTAAGAGGAAAATGTTATATCATATAGCTAACCCAGAACAATGTCTAGGAGCCCAAACATAATCCATATATCCAGACATATCTAAGAGGACAAGAGATCACTGGATACTATAGAATAATACTAAGAAAACTATGATAATCAGCACAAATTTGGACTACTCTCTACTACGAATATCTAGGTCTCCTTAAACAGTATTTGGGAAGACAGAATTATATTAATAAGCATAATGATCTCCCAGAACTTAAACTAATTGTTCCAAATTCAGATTATACTGACCAAGGCAAATGAAGGCGAAACAATAGTGTACGAAAACAGAATAATCTCCAGGGGCCAAACGAGTCTAGGAAGACATGATAATCTATATATGATCGACATAATAGAAGACGAAAATAATGTACAGCAGACCAGAACATCATCTAAACTTCCAACAATAATATCCAGATCTCCAGAATATTACTCAATTATCTGATAAGAATGTTATCTGGTCTCCAAAAAATACAATATATCGAGAAACCACCATAACTTAACTACCCAATAATGATAACACTGTTCATCTAGAGAATAACCTCAAGAAAGATGAAGACCAGAACACTATAAAGTTCTCCCCGTTTAATGTATAGAAGACCAGAATGGTATCTAAAGCTTCCAATAACTCTAGAACACCAGATTATTACAAGACCCTCTAGCAATGATATCCAGGAGGACCAAGTATAATTTTGTTCTCCAAGAATTGTATATAGAAAGTCAGAATGTTAACCACATATACTATTAAGAGATTAACCTGCATCCCACGAGTGTATGAAAGAGATCATTATGTTAGGTCCCCAGGAATAACCTCCAAGACAATTATTCTTGGACAGCCACACAATGTTCTGGCCCTCACGATATTATTGTGCGGCTTCTATACTATACTTTCCTCTATACTATAATAGTATTCTTGGAAGGCTACATGAGAATATCAAGATTTTCTATATATTATTTTGGGATTGACAAGTCATATTCCGCCTTTCAAAACAATATTCTCTATCATCTACATCACTTATTGGTTTCTCAGACATTATTCTTAACCCATTCAGTGGTAGGGACTTCTCTCAGCTGAGTAAAATCATCTCACGTTAACCAGAATAAAATACCTCTCTGAGGCATTATTCCTTAAAGGGTTAAATTCGCAATGTTATTTTGTCCTCCTGGAGATTATTCTTTGGGTCTAAATCATGCACGTATTAGTGTTATAAGAAACTCTCCTAATCTTTTAAAAATGAAGTTGGGTGATCCTGCAAACGTTGTCACCTAGATCTTGCTGTATTTTTGACACAATTACTTTTCTTATATTACAGTCTAGAGACATATTCAGCCTACAAGGTAACGTTCTGGTGTCTTAGATTGCGTTCTAGCCTGTGTAGTAACCCTGACCTGGAGATCATTCTAAACTCGTGGAAATAGTTCCACCTACATATTATTCATGCCTTTTAGAGATCACTGATGCCTCGTAGAGATCATTCATGCCTCCTAGAGGCCATCAATGTTTCCTAGAGGCCATCAATGCATCCTAGAGGTCATTCATGCCTACAAGAGGTCATTCATGTCTCCTAGAGGTCATTCATGCCTCTTAGAAGTAATTCATGTCTCCTAGAGAACATTCATGGCTCCTAGAGATCATTTATGTCTCCTAGAGATCATTCATGCCTCCTAGAGATCATTCATGCCTCCTTGAGATCATTCATGCCTCCTAAAGATCATCCATGCCTCCTTGAGATCATTCATGCCTCCTAAAGATCATTCATGCCACCTCGAGGTCATTCAAGTCTCCTAGAGATTATTCTGACCTTCTTGGGATTATTCTCATCACCTAAACATTATTCTCATCTCTTCTAGATCATTCCAGACTCCACATGTTATTCACATCCCAAGGACCATATCTAAGCTTCCTAATAATTATCCTTGTCTCATATATTGTTCCACCATCCAAGATGTTATATTCGTCTTTCTGGGCTTCCCTTAACTCCTTTAGGCCTCCGAGTGATTACCCCCCTTCCTTCTTTCATTTACTATCTCGTCTTTTTAATAAACTACTCTGTACACTGCCTCTTATTTTTTTTCTAACTGTCTGCCAAGACTATAATATGCAGCATTGAAGGTAATTTATATCCACGTGTATATAATCGCATGTTCAGCAGCGGGACATTACGCCTCAACAGCCACGTTTTAACTGTCATTAACTCACTGAACTGAGGCAGTGTACTATAACATCCGGCTGCCTTGAAATTAAATAGGGTAATTTCAGCTAAATACTGATAAAAAAATTTCCAATGTAAACTTAATAATAAGAATTAAATGGAAATTTTGAGCTAATTACGTATACGATTGGGTAATGCAAGTACATTATTGATAAGCAAAGGGATAATATAAGTCAGTAATTCATAAAATGGTTTAATTTAAACTGAATATCCTTAAGAAATGAGGTAAATTGAGCTCAATTTCAAAAGAACAAATATAATTTAAACAACGTGCTGTTAAGAAAAGTTACTTAATGAGATTATTCATTAAAACGAGAGTACTTTAACTATTAATAAAAATAAATGATAACTTAGCCAAACTCGGTAATTTGGCATAGAAAGTGACAAATCAGGTTGAAGCCTGGTAAAGAAAGCGGCAACGCAAGCAGATAACTTGTAATATAACATAATATAACCCAAGAAGAAACATAGATAATTTAAGCCTCATGAGGTGGAGGGGGAGCGGGGGAGCTTGAAAACTGATAATAGGGAAATATAAAGGTAATAGCGTAATTTAAATTGAAAAGAGGTAATGTAACTTAATGTAGATAATTAATATTAATTCAGGTTTAACAAGGCAAATTAATCATGTGGTAATTTAAGGGAAAAAGGGAACCATTTAAGTTAACAAGAGGCAATTTTAGCTGAATATGGAGTAATTTACGTGTAAATTGAAAACCAAGAAGCAATTTCAGTTGGAAAATTTTAATTGTGTATGTGTGTGTGTGTGTGTGATTAAGACTCACATAATATCCCAATAAAGGAGTATTTGAGAATATATTTCGTTTAATACTGCTATATAATTATGCAGAGTACACACACACACACACATATCTGTACATATAATTTAGTTGTGACTACTTAATGAACTACAAGGAGTTCAGCATCAATTAACTAAAACTACATCTACAAAAACACAAAACATCTATAGTATTTCCTTGACGGTTTCAGATTTTAAATTTGTTCATTGTACTACAGGATGATTACTGTCAATTAATTGTTCAGATTTAATACTTTCGTTGGCCCCTTTCTCTCTCTCTTTCTACACCAAGTACTTTCTCTATTATTTTCATTTTCTTTAAGTTTCCTGTGGAGTTTGACCCATCCCACATAAAGCTGAGAGGGAAAAACACAGATAATAGATTGATACATACTGTAGATATTTTACAAAACTACAATTTGAAATTATTTCCTCTCATTAGCCTTTAAAACTTTTCATCCAGTGTAGAAAACAACTGTGCAAATGTTTGTTTTACTATTAACGACAAACTTTCTAAGAGGAGAACTGGGTTATGAACTACCTATGGAAATTCTGTCAACCTTTTATACGTCTGATCTCAATAGAGTGAATAATTAGTCTATGAATATGCACAGTGTACTCGAAATAGCATTACAACTATTATCATTATTGTTTTTATCATTAACATCATATCATTTTTTCAGTATTACAATAATAACTTCATTATTTAGTGTTTCTTATTCTTCCCGTTCCTTCTATGTGGGTGTGTCCACCTTCCTCCACTTCACCTCGCCTCCCATACCACGCCCGCCATTTTGTTTGCTCTCTCCTCTACACTTTTGGTCACGTAAGAACCAACACAAGAAACTATATTGACATAAAGGATGAACTAATCTACAATGTTACCAAGAAATTGTGAAAAAATGTAATGTTGCTAAAAGCATTAACATAGTATAGGAGTAAATACACTACTAGAAGCTTCGGTTACTACGCATTATGTATACCATCGTCTTCTACCTATTTATACACCATAGTTTGCTTTATTTTGAAACAAGGGGAGGATTGTTTTTTTCTTGTCCTGTTATTGATGTTGATACCTTATTTGTTTTGTTTTTAATTATTTTACAATTATTCAGGTTGTCCCCAAATTATCAGTTTTAATTACAGGTTTAGGTATATAGTGCAGGTTTATATATATATACAACTTTAGGTTTATAGTGTAGGTCCAGGTATAGGTAAAGGTTTAGGCATATAGTGCAGGTTTGTGTAGATGCACAGGTCTAAGTATACATTGCAGGTTTAGGTATAGTATGCTTAAGTATAAATCCAGGTTCAAGTGTATGTACAGGCGTGGGTAAAAGTATAGCTTAAGTCAGACGTACAAGTTAAGGTACAAGTTAAGGCAGAGGCACTGGTTTAGGTACATGTATAGGTTAGGTTAGGTTAAGTTAGGTTTGGTTAGGTTAGGTTAAGTTAGGTTAGGTTAGGTTAGGTTATGTGACTACAATAGGACTGGATAATGAAAAGTTGTACAAACATTTCATGGTTGAGTAATGAATATGATCATTTGTTTATGAATGTGTAAGTTGATCTAAACTAATAAATAAGAACCTTTACAAACACTGATACAATTACTTATTCACAAGGTTAATTAAGTGTTCATGTATTTGTTCATAAAAAAGTTTATTCCAACAGATATGAGTCTTACACACATACTGTACACATATATACACATAATATTCTGATACAAATACACAAACGTAACATGGATACATATAGCAATACACATGTAATTTACTTTTAAACACAAACACATAAAATGACCTACACAAACACAATGACCTACACAAACACATACATAATTCGCCTGTAAAGCTCACACAAGCATTCCCCAACTCAGCCAGTGACAAATACATATAAATGAGAAAATATTTATGATAATATACAGGGACACACACACACACACACACACACACACAAACTGAGAAAGACACTCACACATACGTAGACAAACAGACACAATAACAAACAACAACAATATCCGTAAATCGATGTATGATACATTATTTACTGAAGCATTACTTTGTGTTCTACACAAAAGTTGTGTACACACATTATTTGTACACAGAGGTGTTGTAAACAAAGGCACTGTACACCCACAGGTATTATAGACACCGGTGTTGTATGTTCCACATAGTTATTTTATACACAGGTGTTACACACACACACACACACACAGGTACAATAAACGCATGTGTTGTACAAACATTAACTGTACATGAAGATACTGTACAC
This sequence comes from Homarus americanus, assembly GCF_018991925.1. Classification (NCBI taxonomy): domain Eukaryota; kingdom Metazoa; phylum Arthropoda; class Malacostraca; order Decapoda; family Nephropidae; genus Homarus; species Homarus americanus. Next base: position 248,652 of record NW_024753133.1, read on the forward strand.
ACACATGCTGTAGCAAGAGGCACTACACAGACACAGTACATACATATTCCCAGAGTCACACACACAGATAGTGTACACACAAAGCTGTCCATAGTTACTTCACCCACAACCACCGTACACACAGGTACTGTATAGAGGTACTATACACACAGACATTGCTACTGTATACACCTATACTGTATATATACACTATGTACACACAAATAACGGTCATGCAGAAACATTACACACAAGCAGTGTACAGATAGGCACTGATGGACACCCAGGCACTGTACACTATATAAACTGGTGACGTACACAAAAACACTATCCATACACCTGCAGTATACATAGGAAATATGCACATATGTACTGTAAACAACTGGACACAGAAAATGTACATACGGGTGCCATACTCAGGTGTTTTACACTTACACACGGGTGTTGTACACTTAAACACAGGTGGCATACTCAGGTGTTGTACACTTACACACGGGTGCCATACTCAGGTGCTGCACACTTACACACAGGTGCCATACTCAGGTGCTGTACACTTACACACAGGTGCCATACTCAAGCATTGTACTCAGCAGATCTATACACATGAGGACAACACACCTATGTAATACACATACGTCTTCAATACACTGTACACAAGGAACTGCACATCATGAACTGTACACACAGTTATTGAACACACAGTCTGTATATATACACACAACAAAACACACACACACACACACACACACACACACACACACACAGGGTTACAGTGAGTGCAGGTAATGGACGCAGGGCTACAATACACCCAAGGTTACAGTATAGACATACACTGATTATAAGGTTACTTTAGATACAGGCACTGAATACAGGGTCACATATATTACAGGGTCACGGCATATATAGGGTCATGGCATAAACAGAACTTGACTATAGGATTACAGACCATACACTGAACAGTTACAATACAGACAGGCACTGAACACAGAGTTACAGTGTACACAGAGTTAAATTACTAAAAGTACATACAAGTAGTGAACACAGAGCCACAATACACACAGGCACTATTCTAAAAACATAATATAAACACAGGTACTTTGACAGATACAATACTAATTACCATTGGATACAAATACATCATCACAGTATATTGAGACACAAACACTACAGTAGACAGCCAGTTCTCACACAAACTTCTCTACAGAGACATAGTACAAATACTGTATATTCATGTATAAAAAAATACATTTATATCCCTCTACTCTTACACAAGTAAATTATTTGTAGTCTTATTAAACTGCCTGTGACTAACAACATCAACATAATGATTTTATACACATAAACACACATACAACTTTGTACACACCTAAGCCTTGCTCACAAAGAACTACACACACGAGTTTGTACACACAGACACACACAATCTTGTAAACATACACACACAATCTTGTACACACACACACACATATAATCATGTACACACAGATACACACACACAAAACTACCCGTGTACTGTAAGTTTATACATACAAAATCATACCTTGAACAAATAAAAGCACATAATTAACCCTAGAGGCTACACACAGAAAGGCCCATATACGCCTACACACACACATAATGATCTACAAAAAATCATACATCAGTAGTGCCAACTATAGCCATTAACTTACTCACTTAACACACATTAGCTACAGTAACGTCCACACGTAACACAGAAAACTCTGAAAGACTTATACATATCCCTGTACATGTTGATAGACACATAACCTTCTATAGACAGAAACACACACACATCTGTATATAAAGAAACGTACACATAACCTTGTACAGTACACACAGATAAACGTACATAGGTACATAAAAATAATCTCTCGTAACTGGCGTCCACTTAACTTCACACAAGATAATAGTTTTATAATAATGATTTAATTGTGTTTAATTAAACTCAGTTCGGGTATAATAACATCCATGAGTTTCACCTTTTGTTGTTGTTTTTTCTTACAAGTACCAGGGAACCTAGGCACCGTTTACAAGGTCTTAGTTTCTATAATAAGACAACTTTTCAGTCATGTGTAAATTATGTATATCTATTCATCCACTCGTCTGTCTATTCAATTAATCATTTTTATTTCGTTTAATTGTATACAATCTTAAAAGAATAGTTTAAATTTATCAGCATAAAAGACGTTTTTCTTGCCAGTTTCACTTCCATGACCGTATTAAAACTATTTCATTGGTTTTTCTTTGATTTCTCTAAGACGTCGCCTCCTACACTACGCCGCCATTTTGTATACACACCCATCCCCAGATGCATTTCACCTTCAGTGTTCATGTATCGTATGTGTGTGTCTGTGTCACTTGTCTTAACAGTATGGTAAATATAGTAGCCAAGAAACCACACGATAAGACAAGTAACACTCACACAAACATAGATGCGTAAATTGTGTATCTAAAGAGTATTAATGTAAAACAATTTCGAAAGATATATACAGAACGCACATACAGACTATACGTATATCATAATCAATGGTACAAACGAAAAACTATTAGAACATTACGTATAAAATGCCTATATATGCGTGTATCACAACTTCAATAGCATAATATACTCAGAGGTAAGGTCAGGTACTACAATCTATTCCCCATATAAAAGATGTGTAGTCGACATTCTAGTTCTAATGCAAGTCGTAACCACTAAAACAACCTCTGTACATATTTGCTCACCAACAAATTGCACACACACACACACACACCACAGAAACAGTACAGTACACGAGAAAACTGTTTTATATAATAACCATAAGTACATATAAGAGTGACATCAGACAAGCACACTCTCTGAGGATCCAATGAGGTTTACAACCACAGAATGCACACAATTATAAATATAAACGTACTGTACACTCGGAAGTATATAAAGCAGTGGCACTGTGTTCAAAATATGTACTCAAAGGCACTACCTAAAAGCGCATATCGACAAAAGAACTCCAATGGAAAGCAAGTGTAAGCCCTGAACTCGAAAGCCTATGTACGTAAAGGCATTGTACTGTATATATACAGAGGTAGTGTAATAAATAGTACAAAGGCCCTGGAACTGACAGTACAGATTTACATAATATACCAAACACTAATTGAATTATTGAATAACTACAACAGACACAGGTGTGGATAAAACCCACGCAATCACTGTTCTCACAACCACACAGAAAGTCACGTATACTCCTTCACTCACACAAGTATACTCCTTCACTCACACAAGTATATTCCTTCACTCACACAAGTATACTCCTTCACTCACACAAGTATACTCCTTCACTCACACAAGTATACTCCTTCACTCACACAAGTATACTCCTTCACTCACACAAGTATACTCCTTCACTCACACAAGTATACTCCTTCACTCACACAAGTATACTCCTTCACTCACACAAGTATACTCCTTCACTCACACAAGTATACTCCTTCACTCACACAAGTATACTCCTTCACTCACACAAGTATACTCCTTCACTCACACAAGTATACTCCTTCACTCACACAAGTATACTCCTTCACTCACACAAGTATACTCCTTCACTCACACACGTATACTCCTTCACTCACACAAGTATACTCCTTCAGTGTCTCCTTCCTCATATGCTCCTTCACTCACAGTATGCTCCTTCACTCACACAATTATACTCCTTCACTCACACAAGTATACTCCTTCACTCACACAAGTATACTCCTTCACTCACAAGTATACTCCTTCACTCACACAAGTATACTCCTTCACTCACACAAGTATACTCCTTCACTCACACAAGTATACTCCTTCACTCACACAAGTATACTCCTTCACTCACGTAAGTATACTCCTTCACTCACACAAGTATACTCCTTCACTCACACAAGTATACTCCTTCACTCACGTAAGTATACTCCTTCACTCACACAAGTATACTCCTTCACTCACACAAGTATACTCCTTCACTCACACCAGTATACTCCTTCACTCACACAAGTATACTCCTTCACTCACACCAGTATACTCCTTCACTCACACCAGTATACTCCTTCACTCACAACAGTATACGCCCATCTCTCCCTAACTGAAGACAACCTGACGCATCAAGTCTTTGAGGAGATGGACCAAAACCTCAAAAGTTTGCGTACTGAGAACGTAGGTGAACGCATCTGAAAGGACTCACTTGGACTAAGACACAAAGACGGGGACAAAAATGGTGTATAATCTTCACTGAGACTCTACTTTCACTAGACACGGTTTCTTATCATTAGTTAAGATAATACAGGTCAGAAGTTATTCCTTGTTAAGACACGTTTTTCTGCACCACACTGTTCGCTGTCTCCATTTTTCTGGGAGACTTTCACAAAAACTTCGGTTCTTATTATAAAAACAGTGCGGGCAAGAGCAGTCATTAGCAACTGGCGTTCCGCTGCGCTGACACCCTATGAAAGCTTCGCCAGACGGACGTTCAAGTATTAGTGAGATTCTTTTATATCACGAATATTGTCTTGATACGTCACAGGAAGTCACTTATTGATATCTAATCTCTCCCTCCCTCTCTTTCTCTTCTATTTTGGCTCTCTCTCTCTCTCTCTCTCTCTCTCTCTCTCTCTCTCTCTCTCTCTCTCTCTCTCTCCTATTTTTTTCTCTCTCTCTGGGGGTATACTCCTTCACTCACACAAGTATACTCCTTCACTCACGTAAGTATACTCCTTCACTCACACAAGTATACTCCTTCACTCACACAAGTATACTCCTTCACTCACACAAGTATACTCCTTCACTCACACAAGTATACTCCTTCACTCACACAAGTATACGCCCATCTCTCCCTAACTGAAGACAACCTGACGCATCAAGTCTTTGAGGAGGTGGACCAAAACCTCAAAAGTTTGTGTACTGAGAACGTAGGTGAACGCATCTGAAAGGACTCACTTGGACTAAGACACAAAGACGGGGACAAAAATGGTGTATAATCTTCACTGAGACTCTACTTTCACTAGACACGGTTTCTTATCATTAGTTAAGATAATACAGGTCAGAAGTTATTCCTTGTTTAATCAGTTAAGACACGTTTTTCTGCACCACACTGTTCGCTGTCTCCATTTTTCTGGGAGACTTTCACAAAAACTTCGGTTCTTATTATAAAAACAGTGCGGGCAAGAGCAGTCATTAGCAACTGGCGTTCCGCTGCGCTGACACCCTATGAAAGCTTCGCCAGACGGACGTTCAAGTATTAGTGAGATTCTTTTATATCACGAATATTGTCTTGATACGTCACAGGAAGTCACTTATTGATATCTAATCTCTCCCTCCCTCTCTTTCTCTTCTTTTTTCTCTCTCTCTCTCTCTCTCTCTCTCTCTCTCTCTCTCTCTCTCTCTCTCTCTCTCTCCTATTTTTTTCTCTCTCTCTGGGGGTCGTCCACATTACCTGTTAAGAAGGAAACACTTTGGACTAAGTTGAAGTTATCGATTTTCTGCAACCGTTACTAACCAATTTCAACTCGAAAGCCCTAACAGAGGTTTATTATGTCCAATTTCCTGCCAAAACGAATTCCTATTTTTCTCTTTCTCTTCATTACTTCAGGCAAATCAAGTTGAACAAAAACTGCTTTTGTTTCACTTCTAAACAAAGACAAACTAATTATATGTCCGTGAAAAATGTTGTACATAAATTTATTCATTTAAACGTTAATTAAAATTTGTCATGAGTTAGACAGGTGAAGGAAATTAACTAAAGTCACTAGCTTATTTATATATTTTTTTTCTTTTTATCAGCAGGTAACCGGAAGTGGGGGTGGGTGGGGTGGGGGGGGCGAGGGGAAGTTGATGTGGGGGAAGGGGGGAGGGGAAGTTGAGGTTGGGGAGGGGGGATGATTCAGCTGGCCGGATAGACGCTGTGTTTTGCTTCCAGTCTTCTCTGGTACTACGGTGTTCATTGTTCAGAAGGAAGCATGCGTATGTGCTATTCTTACTGCAGGTATATGTGTAGTTTGCGTATACAATATATATGCGACTTTATTTTGAGAAGTGTTTTAAATTTGCTTTCAGAAATTGATTAAGGAAATGATCTCACCCTTACAGTGGTGGCTGATGACCATAAGGAAGATGTTGATGATGATGGTAATGAAGTCAGTGATGGTAATGATCAACAAAACTTCCTCATAGACACATAGTGAGAGGTCAACATTAATGTCATCAGAAGTCATGATGGGGTCAGGGGTCATAATGTCAGAAGCAACATGTGGTGAGGGGTAATGAAGGGTCAGGGGATATGTTTTTTCCCATAATGGGGTAAGAGGTCATTACGAGGTCATTATGAGGTCATGTTAAGACAGAGGCCATGGTAGAGTCAGGGACCAGAATTATGTTAAATGTCACGATTGGATCAGAGTAAAATGGGAGCCAGAAATAATGTTCAGGTCAGAGGTCATGGTGTTGTTAGAGGTCCGTGGGGTCAAAGGTCAAGGTGAGGTCAGAGGTCAAGGTTAGGTCAGAGGTCAAGGTTTGGTCGGAGACTATGGTGAGGTCATGGGTATGGTGACTTCTTAATAGACTTACTTGGCAGCGACCTGTACCTAGTATTGACCACTACCTAATAGTGACCTTTACCTAGTGCTGACCATCACCTAATAGTGACCTTTACCTAGTGTTGACCATCACCTAATAGTGACCTTTACCTAGTGCTGACCATCACCTAATAGTGACCTTTACCTCGTGCTGACCATCACCTAATAGTGACCTTTACCTAGTGTTGACCATCACCTAATAGTGACCTTTACCTAGTGCTGACCATCACCTAATAGTGACCTTTACCTAGTGCTGACCATCACCTAATAGTGACCTTTACCTAGTGCTGACCATCACCTAATAGTGACCTTTACCTAGTGCTGACCATCACCTAATAGTGACCTTTACCTAGTGTTGACCATCACCTAATAGTGACCTTTACCTAGTGCTGACCATCACCTAATAGTGACCTTTACCTAGTGCTGACCATCACCTAATAGTGACTTTACCTAGTGTTGACCATCACCTAATAGTGACCTTTACCTAGTGTTGACCATCACCTAATAGTGACCTTTACCTAGTGTTGACCATCACCTAATAGTGACCTTTACCTAGTGCTGACCATCACCTAATAGTGACCTTTACCTAGTGCTGACCATCACCTAATAGTGACCTTTACCTAGTGTTGACCATCACCTAATAGTGACCTTTACCTAGTGCTGACCATCACCTAATAGTGACCTGTACCTAGTGCTGACCATCACCTAATAGTGACCTTTACCTAGTGCTGACCATCACCTAATAGTGACCTTTACCTAGTGTTGACCATCACCTAATAGTGACCTTTACCTAGTGCTGACCATCACTTAATAGTGACCTTTACCTAGTGCTGACCATCACCTAATAGTGACCTTTACCTAGTGTTGACCTTTACCTGGATGGTCTCCTGCCACTCAGCGTCTAGACTGACGAGGCCTCAGGCAGGAGACGTCTGGTTACTGCTGCTGCTGCTTTTTGCTGCATCTGTACTTGTTGCTGCTGTTTGCGCTGTAGGTGTTGTTGTTCTTTACGTTTCAGTTATTTCTTTCGCTACTGTTGATATTTTGCTTGTTGTTGTTTTTGGCTCTGCAGCTGTTGCAGTTGTTCTTAAGACTTGTTCATGCTGCTACTGTTATCGTTTTTGTTGTTGCCGCTTCTACTGCTTATCTTTCCACGACAGCATTTTATGTTGCTATTATTGCTGTTTGTGCACTAGTTGTTGTTTTTGCTGTTTTCCCTCGCCTTGTAATGTATTTTTTTCCTCTTTATCTTGATGCTATTTTTGCAATTTATGCTGTAGCTGATGCTGTTCCTCCGTGCCTTGATGTTATCGTTGCTGTTTGTGCTGCAGTTATCATGATCTTCTTGCTGCTAGTTATGTTTCTGTTAAATTTGTTGTTGCCTTTTGTGCTCATGGAACATCCATGATAAAAACAAACTCATGGAATAGCACTGGAAGTCATAAACTTATGGAACAACACTAGAGGTCACAAACTAATGGAACAACACTAGAGGTCACAAACTTATGGAACAACACTAGAGGTCGCAAACTTATGGAACAGCACTAGAGGTCATACTAGTTCAAGAAATGCCCTGAGAGACGCAGTGATATAGAAAAGCCATAAAATTTCATGATGCAGTAACAAGTTTTAGTATCGATTACCATGATCGCTACCAAGCCCTGGAAAGACTTAAATGGACTCTCATATACAGCACAATCATTCCAGAAATGACTTCTGGCCACCATCACTGCTTCAACCTGCTAAGAACTGGACTTCTGCTGGAATATAATCTAGTTCGTCTCTAGTGAATGCATATCTTTCTCTTCGTTACGCTGTCTCTTATTAATCATAAACACCCACAAGAGTACAACTTGCTGTTTTGTTGTCTTATTTATACTACCGTATTTCTATTAGAAATTATTTATTTATCTATAAACAGGATCTACCCGGAACACTGTCACAAAATAAACATAAAAATGTAGTCATATACAATAGGGCTGGAGAAGCCTTGTTCCAGTTCTCCTTCTCATCCGTTTCTCAAGATCTCCATCTTTATATCTTTCATTGTTCGTCACGCTGTTCCTAAATAAACAAACACCTCGCTGGACTTAACAAAAAGCCTTGTTCCGTTTCTCCTCCATCTAACCTCCGACTTATCTCTACTGCATATCTATCTCCATTTGGATATCTCTATCTGTATATGTTTATATACCCATTACGTTGTCTCTAAATAGATAAACATAGCCAGAGGACTTAACAAGGAGCCTTGTTCTACTTCTCTTTCTTCCTGCCAAACCTGTTCTGATGCTCGACGCCCCCTAAAACCCTCCACCTCCAACAGGATGAACCACGAGAGTTTTCCCCCTGACGCGGCTGCAGGAGTTCAGTCACTCCCTTGCTTAGATGACTCCCACAACAGTTGTAGCGGCAGGGGAACTGCAAATTAGGTACCCGTTGTGGGCAATTACCACCGGAAGGAGATCAGGCGTCGCTGGGGGCAGGGTGGGGCATGGGGGCGGCTGGGGTGGGGGAAGTCCAACCAGGCTATGCTTAGGGGGGAATAGAAAGCCAAGAGACAAAGAACATAATGTCTAGGTGTACGAGGGAGGATGCTGAGTCAGCCTTGACGCAGTGATGGGAAACACTGGCGGCTTCACTGTACTGTGGAAGAGAAGAGAAGAGAAGAGAAGAGAAGAGAAGAGAAGAGAAGAGAAGAGAAGACCCCTCACCCACAGCTCCTCGCTTCCACTAAGATCAAATCCAAATTGCCAGACTTCATAACCCTGACCTTTATTTCACTGACCCCAAAAATATATCATAGCCAATGAGTGAACCCTGAGGTCAGTACTCACTCACCCCAACAGGGTCGTGTGAGTAGGGCGGTCAGTGATGTCTGTATCTTAGTAACTGCGTCATGATGTATGTCAGCAACATAACTGGAGAAGGGAAAAAGTTACATTGATCAAAGTTTGAAAATATATTCAACATGATAATCTCAACAGTTGATGTACTTTTGGCCTCAGAGGTCAAAGGTCAAGATCCCAATATTGAAGAAGGTACCACTAGAAGTGAGTTAGCATCTCGCTCGAGTAAAGTCTGGTTGTGGTCACCTTTGACCTCTCTGATACTTGAATTTTGATACTTAGAGACAGACAGACAGAAAGACGGATATGAGACAGAAAAATAGACACGAGAAACATAAAAATAGAGACAGTTCGAATCTCTCTCTGGTTGATCTAAAGATTTCTTATTGCTAAGCTGACTCATGTGAGCTGGGAAGCCAATGAACGTACAGGATTTGCCCAAGGGCTCACCTGATTGCCTAACAGCCGCTCTTAAAGTCAGTTGGTATTTCAGGGATCACACTAACTCTCTCCACCAAGCACTGATGCTCACAGGTTCCTAGGTTAATGTTCCCAGCAATTAGAAATGTGAGAACCTATCTAATGGTGTCGAGATTTACCTTGAGACTTCACAATAACAATATATATGATTTCTCATCTCCAGCTGGGGATAAATAATGTACGTATATGGATAACAGTGTGAACAACATGGCGCCGAATTGAGGTGAGACTCTACTATGATATTATAGGTGAAGGAAAAAACAAAGAGGCCCTCCAGGTGTTAACGTCCACCTGGCATGACAAATGATGGCGTCAGACTCAAATTGGTGAAGAAAAAGAAAATCGTAGGAATAATTCTGAAAAGTTTCAGTAAAACAGACCTCCAAGCTTTAGAAAATCGAAAATGTGAAAGTTTGGGAGAGGACGGACGGACAGCCAACTATAATAAAGGCCTATCCAGGTAGACTAACTAACAGGGAACTTGTTAAGTAATTCACACACACACACACACACACACACACACACACACACACACACACACGCACACACACACACACACACACACACACACACACACACACACACACACTATCAGAGCATCTTCAATATCTTAGTCAACATCTAGACACGTTCTCCCAACTTCAGGGGAGGTAAAAAAAAAATTATTGGACGAACCTCTGAGTCCGGATCTGATGCTTTAGTGAACGTTGACCCTTAATGTGTATTTACTCATGATTTATAGCAGGTGTTATTAGTTGCTTCCTGTGTGTGTGTGTGTGTTGGTGCGTCTACGTGGAAGGGGGGGGGGGAGGCGGTCTGTGCTGATACGCCTGGAGTGAGATAGTGGAGGGGAGAGAGATCGGGAGAGAAGTAGATAAACATAAATAAAAACTTGGAAGAGAAAGGAGACAAAGTTTATTGGAGAGAAGTATATGGCTTAATAATGAATGAATGCATGAAGAGACTGATTGACTTCTGAGGCCACATATAGAGTAAAACATTATTATTTTATGCCATCATTAGTTCTTATTTATTCATTACTCCTACAATCATGTCTCTACCCATTTTATGTTTCAATATTTCCTGATTTGATTTATCCACAAGTCTGTTTTCTCTCGGGAGTCTGTAAAAGATGTTGATTCATTACCTTTTCTTATTTTTTGTGCTTCACAATTATGGTTTAAGATCACACCTGCTCGGTTCTTTTCTGGTCCACCACACGTGATATGTCTGGCAGTAGTTTAGCCTCCGTATCATTTGTGTATCTGTCATGTTTTTATCCTGAGGCTAACGTAGATAGCCAATACTGATCAAGTACCTTTCAACACAAAGGAACATATTGCTGTCCAATACATAACAGCTTTCCGGAAACACTCCAGCCCATATTGATTGTTGTTTTCCAATTTCACTTGTCTAATTCAACATGGTAATGACATCTGCTGTATATATACTGTACATCTTCTATGACTTCCTTTGAAAATCAGTTGACAACCACTGGCTGTGATTTTATGGACCTATTTAACATTATAGATTAAGTTAATATTCAACGTCACTCTATTGTTTGTGGTATTCAGCTCCTGTATTCGTAGTTGTAATTTTGTCTGTTTAATGCAATTATATTGTCATTTGTAAACGAAGGTGACTCAGTTAGGTATCATTCATATCTAAACCCGTTTTACTCCAAGTGAGATATTTGATAACTTCCTCTAATGCCGTAATAAAAACTTCTGCAGAACTGGTATTACTGAGGCACACGTCTCTGAATTATAACCCTTTTGCCATTGAACAACCTCATTTATTAACTACATTTCATTATATATATATATATATATATATATATATATATATATATATATATATATATATATATATATATATATATATATATATATATATATTAAAACCGTTTCATATTCAGTGCAAGATATGCAAACAAAAGTAAATACGTACGCACATTTTCCCTTCATTTGTTGTCAATAACAATATCATCGTGAGACATTTGAGCTCCCTGGTTTTGCTGAACGTTTAAACCATAAAATTGAACTAATTGAATAAAAAGCAATTATGTACTTGACAGACCTTAAACATGATGGTAATTCATATTCATTACCCCAGATCTACTTCCTGGACAACTGGTAAATGGTCTATAGTGCTGTAATTACCTTTAAACCCTCCCTCTTCTCTTATATTCACTGATTGATATCGAGCTGTGTTCTTGGTGGTTTGGTCAATATCTACACATACTTGGTAGAAGACTTATTGGCCTCCAGTTTTTTAAGAAGCTTCTCCTTTTCTCTTAAAGTACTGTACCACTACACCACTATTGAAGCCTCTAGTGCTGCTCAGTCTTCGGTAGAACATGAGGCACGTCTTCTCTACCCACCTGTTAGTGTTGTTGTTCTTTCCTCATCCATTATGTTATAACGTTTTTATAGAAGACTTTTAAAAACTCCTCACCTGAGAGATAATGAGACTCTTGTTGCTTATTATGGCTCCATCTCCCGTGAGTGGCAGTTATGATGTGATCTTCTCTGTATCATAACTTTTTGTTTCATTTTTAATAGTGTCATTTATCTTTTATCTTTTCTTCTCACACTAATTTGCAGTTACTATGACCGCAAAACTTCATTGAGAAGTGTTCAGTCTGCTTTCAAAATATTACTCGTGTAATGTTTTTCTGCTGTGATCTTCATGTTGCTTCTTTTTGCTTTAGTTTTTAGTGCTTCGGGTCCTTCATTATCCAATTGTATTGTTTACTTCCCTGTTATCATATACTCTATTTCAATCCAGATCCCAAATCTAAAGTTTGACTGCACTATATCGATGCTCCAATTACACTTTAAACTGAATCTTTGAAAAAATTATGTTGCCATGTCATATAAGCATCAGAAAAGTGCCATGTAGATTTACGCTCTTAATACCCTTGCCGTGATAAACACGTTTGTGTTAATCTGTTAACGAAAATAAATGGGACTGTGTGTGTGGTTCGACCTCGGGGCATTCCAAGTCTACTCAGCTGTAATGGGTACTGCACAGTACCTAACTTTACATTTGGGGAAATGGACGTAGTAGAGTGCTGTAATGGCCACGTTGCCGCTTTGTGTCCCGAAGAATTAGTATACAATGTGCTGTATCCACAGTCCTTACCAAGATGCCATGACTCACTTTCACTTACACGCCTTTCTGAAAGGAACTACAATGCTACATAATGAATTAACAGTTGTCGGTAGTGCAACATACCCGTTGACACCTCCCTAGCACTCTCAGACACCATGAGCAGGCATACTAGAGGGTTAAATATTATACATAGTGTTGGTAAGTATATTGATAAGAATTTTCGTAAAAATATAGGATTTTTGTCACAGCTCCAACAGACAGTGTTTAGAAGAATTACAGCACCAAACACACGCCATTTAACAGTCATCTAGGAAGTATTCCAGAGAAATAATGCATAAGAATTACAAATAGGATTAGACTCAGTTCACAGTGAAATTATGTTCGACTTAATAAGTATACTTTATGTTATAAATATTTTACAAAACCGGGAATTAAAGACTTACAACCACATTAGTAAAGATGTATACAATAATGATACTTCTTTAATCAGGTTATACAAAGATAGCAAAATAATTAATATTCAAGGAGTATGCCAAGGTGACTTCATTGTGCTAAAGTTATTTACAGTAGCAATGGGAGAAGTTTTAATTCATTTAATTGGGAAGAAGCAGGTTTAGATACCAATGGTCCTACTTATCTTTGTTTCCAGCTGATATTATAAGATTCGGATCAAACTTGACAGGTTTATAAAGAGGGGTAAAAAAAAGAAGCCAAACATACCCAGCCAATAGACGCCAACAGAGGAAGGAATTAAATATACATAACCCTGCAGTACGGTATCATCATGTGGAAATCCGTCAAGCAAAATTAAGAGACCTGTCAAAATTGGCAAGTGTCAATGTGTATTTTGTCATATATTCAAGAACACGACTCTAAAAAATAAAAATAATAATATATATAAGCAAAAATGAATCACAGAAAGATGGCAACATACTGTCTATTAAGCTTTTGGTAGGCAAGGAGTCAGCGTGGCCGCACTGAACTCGGCCGTCTCCATTTTCCCCAACTGTAAAGTCAGGTGCAACTCTAAAGACAAAAAGCAAGCACCGTATCCTTACGATATTAATCATTGGTTGAGCAAAATGGCCACTGAATACAAGTAATTACAAAACACTGCAAACTGTTCAAAAAAGCATGGTACAGTACATGTTGCACTTACTGACAGAAAAAGTAGCGAATAGATGATATCGCTAAAGGACAATAAATGAAAATAAGATCCATTAAAATTGTGTAAACTATGAGCCAGAAGGACTAAAGAAGGAAATTTTAAGATAGTAATGGACAATGAAGTTTATGGTAAGATACTGTACGAGTTAACAGTACGAGGGAGTCCCTCACCTTAACCTAATTGACTCTTATAGGCTGAAAATAATTTGAGTCTCTCTCTCTCTCTCTCTCTCTCTCTCTCTCTCTCTCTCTCTCTCTCTCTCACACACACACACACACACACACACAGATATACAGTATATTTACCTTTTCAACGTCTATACATACAGGGTATGACCTCAGATGTCTCTCTGCATGTACAGTCGGGGTCAAAAGTCTTGAACACTTAGCAATATCTGGCATCTACTTGTGAGTTATACATATGATTGGGATATACTAATAACACTACTGGTCATCACATATGACTGAACCACAAAATGGGATAAAACTCTCCTTAATACCTAAGATTTTCGGGTACTTACATGCCAAATACTGTCAGGTGTTCAAAACTTTTGACCCCAACTGTACATACGTCCTGTAATTCGCTACAATTTCGTCCTGGTATACTAGAGGACACAAACAACATACCAACATACTTCTTAACGACCACCCACGTCTATTCCCTCGGAAAAAAAACACGACTTTAAATCTCATTAACAACCAATAAAAACCATTCGCAATTAGCATACGTTGTTATGGTCTTCATAGCGACCCCTAACAACCATGTCCTATAATGAATTCCGCGTACAATGTCGTCCGACAAATTAATTCTTCCGACATGTGGGCAACACGACAATAAAAGTCGGGATATGCAAAACACTATTAAAGTGTTCTCCTGTTTTTTGGGTCAGTTTCCGGTGCGTCTTGGGGCGCTTCTGTCCACTCTTAAGGCATTTCTACCCTGTCTTAAGGTGTTCAGGTCCAGGCACATCTATCCAATCTTGAGACGTTTCTGTCTATAAGGAATTTCTGTCCAGGTTTGAATGTTTCTAAACAATCTTGATTCTTTTTTTATATAGTCGCGAGGCGTTTCTGTCCAGTGTTGATGTGCTTCTATACAGTGCTGTGTGTGTGTGTGTGTGTGTGTGTGTGTGTGTGTGTGTGTGTGTGTGTGTGTGTGTGTGTCATTATAATATAGAGCAGTTCAGAAAACAATGAACGAACAGGATCAGACATTCTGTCGTTTATGATCTTGTCAATATTCTTGTGTCCGTTTTCAGATCTTTGTAAGTCAGTGTTCCCAGAGATGGCTAAAGTTTATTCCGGAGGTATTTACATCTTCACAAAATTAATGTGTGGGAATTGCAGGTCAATAATCCCTTGTCCTTACAGGCTCTAACTTAAACTAACTTAACATCAGCTTTAGGATTGGACTTCCTTAGGAACAGCGCTCATTTGTCCACTTACAACAACAAAAAATAGATAGATAGCTAGATAGATAGATAGATAGATAGACAGATAGATAGATAGATAGATAGATGCCATGGCTCTACGCTTTGGGGGGAGAACATAATGCTGCTGAGCCATCACTGTTTTAAAAGCATAATGTTCGCTACCTTATTAAGTGAACTTAAATTTGATATAAGTAGACAAGATGGTTTATTGTAAGATAACAGTGGTTATTGTGTCAGTGCCGTATGATCACAACAGAGGGTAGTGTGTCTGTGTCATAAGATAACAGCAGTGAAATGTCACGTGTCTTAATATTGCACAACAGGGGGTAGTGTGTCATGTGTCGTACGATAACATCAGTGGATTGTGTCATGTGTTGTAAGATCACAACAGGGGGTGGTGTCACGGGCAGTATGTCACGGCTCATGAACATTATAACATAAAGTACCATATATTGTGCTCTACGTTATAACACAGGCGATCTTTTACATAACACCATCATAACTCGGTGATGTACTGTATTTGTTGTCAGCCTAAAACAAAGAACTTTAAAACAAGGACTTTTTTGCCTCGACGTGAGATGTTATTATATCGTGAGGTACACAGGTGAATTCTGCTCCATCGAAATATCAAAAACTAGCCAACTTATCATGTGTCGCAAGCCAATACATGGAGACCTTGGTCACCTCCAGCAGGAAGTGTTGCTACTGTCATTAATGTTTGTGTGTTGAAACAGTGTGGCCATGAGACGTCTATGCCATGATATCTCTCATGGTCACAATGACACGAAATTTCAAAACTAACTGTTTAAACACAGCCGTGAACATGTATCAATGTTTCTCAGAATCAAGAGTCCAGCTTATACGAGCAACAAAAGTCATATGGAGAAGAGTGAGATCCTTCTTGTAACCAAATTAAACTTCTTATGCGAACAGAACACCATACAGAAAAACAAGGTCTTATCAGTCCTCATGACTGTCTTGATTCTTGATATATCGCTCCCTGTTAACTTCACCTCCGGACTTCCTTAACCCCAAAAGATATACACTACTGTATTGTAACGACGTGGGAGAGATGTGGCGCGTGTCTAACCAATGGTGGTAGTACCTGTTGGGGAGGGAGGGAGGGAAAAAAAGGAGAGGAGGGAAGGAGCGATGGGCGCAGTGATTGGGGAACTGAGAGAGGGGGCGAAGAATTGAAGGAAGGAGGGAAACAGGAGAAGATGAAGGAAACGATTGACCAAGAGAATGAAAGAAAGTACGGAGGTAATAAAGACTGGAGGAAGGAAAATTGGGAAGTAAATGAGAGGAAAGGATGAGGAAGGGAATAAAGATTAGAGAAGGGTAGTGAAGGGTAAGGAGGTAAAGGAGAAGGAAAGTGGGGAGGAGGGATAAAGGCTAGGATGGAAGAAGAGAGTGTGAGTAAGTGACGAGAGAAGGAAGGAGTGAAAGTCATTGAGTGAGTGAGGGTGACAGAGGGAGTAAGGGTGAAAGAGTGAGGAATGATGGAAGGAAAGCAGTGAAAGTGGAGTAAAGGAAGGAGAGAGGAAGGGAGAGAGATTAAGAGAGGAAAAGAGAGAGAGAGAGAGAGACGTGGCGTAACACAGTAGCAGGTCCACGTGCCCCGCTGGTCAAAACACACCTCAAGATACAGTTTTTGCCACAAATTACATCCCGGGTCTGATTATCACGGCCAACATAATCACTAAACTGAATAAATACGGAAGAGGGAAAAAACACAACCCAGGAAGTAGAGACAAAAAAGCATTAAAAAACACCAACAGGACAACATCATCATCGTTAAACGGGAGGAATCGGTGTTTTTTCTCTTTTATTTTTTGTGGGGGTAAACACACACCATTAAATGTATCCCTGGTGTGATTATAGAGGCGGCGTGTATGTGTGTAGAGTGCTGATGACGCGCTAATTGGTATATTAATTAAGACACACCGGAAGACGCGGCGGCGCCCTAGGCAACCCGCCTCCACATCCGTCTCTCTGTCCATCCTCCTGCCCACCCGTACCTCCGTCTGTCCGCCCGACTCTTCCCCCGCCCGCCTGCCCGCCCCTTCCCCCACCTGATTGTCCACCTGTTCATCCGTCCCCCCGCTATTAGTGAAATCCACGGATATACGGACATAAATCCTGCTGACTGACCTTTGCTTACCATGACAGCAGTTAATACAACTCAATCCACACGAAGACACAAGTACTACTGTAATGTTATGTATCATCTACTGTATACCCCAGCCGAGTGCATGTATTGTATGTTCGTATGTATATGTACTCTCTATATTTTAGTCTCATTCTGCCACGTACGAGCATTGATATTCTTGTCTGACATCATTAAACACCTTGGCATCTTATCGTTTAACATTCTGGCCGCCACACACAACACATCTCCAGTCAGTAACAAACAACCCACAGACCTTCCTTACACAATGATCATTCTAACTGCCACACCAACCACAGCATAATACCTAACAACTCTAAATCATCTCAGTAACATTCCTCATATTTCTAACATTCTCATTCCCACAGAGACTCAACCAAGACTTATCTAACGACCAGCACACAAACCACCGACTTGTCTGATACGTATATAACATGTTAACACAAACAAACCCTACTTCATCAGATCACTGAGAAACATTCTAACAACCTCATAAACACACCACTTTAGCCACTTATGAGAAGCCCTCATCTTCTTCACACATCTAACAGTCTTCTAACTAACCAACCAACCAACCAACCAACCAACAAACAAACAAACAAACAAACAATCAAACAAATACACACACACACAGACGTACAATTCTAGCCATCCACAAACAAATCACTGACATCCCTCATGTATTTAACATTCTAATCAACTCACACATCCAACATTCTAACAACCAAACAAGCATATCTCTTGCTCTCAACCACACTACAGACATCTAACAATTATACTAACGCACCACTTGACCACCAATAACCCCCAGTACCATCCTTCACACGCATCTAACATTCTAGCTAACACTACCCATTGAGATTCTTCACCCACCTGACATTCTAACCAGCACACAAACATATTTCTAATCTCTCTCTCTCTCTCTCTCTCTCTCTCTCTCTCTCTCTCTCTCTCTCTCCTCTCTCTCATACAAAAAATCTTCCACACTCCTAGCCACGTGCCGACCTAACCCGTGGCACCACGCAGGGGACGTTGAAGAATGTTAAATAAATACCCACACTACAGCGTCAATGGAGAGGGAGTCAGGGAGGCTACGGCAACAGGGATACCTGGTGAATGATTTGTGGCAACAGTTGTTTGAAGAATACGAGACGAGAGTGTGGCGCGTGTTGGGCAAGAGGCGAGTCTACAGTCATGGGGGTGATGTTCTACAGTCATGGGGGTGATGTTCTACAGTCATGGGGGTGGTGTTCTACAGTCATGGGTGGTGTTCTACAGTCATGGGATGGTGTTCTACAGTGATGGGTGGCGGTGTTCTACAGTCATGGGGTGGTGGTGATTTACAGTCATGGGTGGTGTTCTACAGTCATGGGGTGGTGTTCTACAGTCATGGGTGGTGTTCTACAGCCATGGGTGGTGTTCTACAGTCATGGGTAGTGTACTACAGTCATGGGTGGTGTTTTACACTCATGGGGTGGTGGTGTTCTACAGTCATGGGCGGTATTATTCTAGTTATGGGTGGTGTTCTACAGTCATGGGTGGTGTTTTTCTGGTTATGGGTGGTGTTCTACAGTCATGGGTGGCGTTAATCTACAGTCATGGGTGGTGTTATTCTAGTTGTGGGTGGTGTTCTACAGTCATGGGTGATGTTCTACAGTCATGGGGTGGTGGTGTTCTACAGTCATGGGTAGTGTTAATCTAGTCATGGGCTGGTAGTGTTCTACAGTCATGGGTGGTGTTATTCTACAGTTATGGGTGGTGTTATTCCACAGTAATGGGTAGTGTCATTCTACAGTCATGGGTGGTGTTATTCTACAGTCATGGGTGGTGGTGATCTACAGTCATGGGTGGTGGTGGTATGCTACAGTCATGGATGGTGTTAATCTACAGTCATGGGTGGTGTTATTCTACAGTCATGGGTGGTGGTGTTCTACAGTCATGGTGGTGGTGTTCTACAGTCATGGGTGGTGGTGTTCTACAGTCATGGGTGGTATTATTCTACAGTCATGAGCTGGTGGTGTTCTACAGTCATGGATGGTGTTAATCTACAGCCATGGGTGGTGTTATTCCACAGTAATAGGTAGTGTCATTCTACAGTCATGGGTGGTGTTATTCTACAGTCATGGGTGGTGTTATTCTACAGTCATGGGTGGTGTCATTCTACAGTCATGGGTGGTGTTATTCTAGTTATGGGTGGTGTTCTACAGTCATGGGTGATGTTCTACAGTCATGGGGTGGTGGTGTTCTACAGTCATGGGTAGTGTTAATCTAGTCATGGGCTGGTAGTGTTCTACAGTCATGGGTGGTGTTATTCTACAGTTATGGGTGGTGTTATTCCACAGTAATGGGTAGTGTCATTCTACAGTCATGGGTGGTGTTATTCTACAGTCATGGGTGGTGTTATTCTACAGTTAATCTATAATCAGAAAATTTGATGAGGTCATCTGTCTTTAATTTAAATAATCACGTTAATAAAACATTTTTAATATATATTTGAGGGTTCAGTCAATTATCATGTTAAATCAATAACAACTTAACAGTCTGCAGTTAATGCACCTTTTAGTTCTTCAATCACCATGACGTCAGTTCACTACAATCATCATCATCATCATCATCATCATAGCAGCTGTTTGCTATAAATTTATAAGCAGTTAAGTAAACCCAGTGGTTTTCAGTGTGTAAGACTGTTAGTGCCACCTGTGTCCAATAAGTAAATAACTAGTTCGGCAACATAACTGGTGAACAGTACAGGTTATAATGTTCATACCTGGCTTACGTATTCACCATAACCCCAAGGACTACTATGTTTAAATACCTGAAGACAAATCTTAAAGTAACAGCTTTAATAAACTTTCTTGTCCGCAACAAAATTCGAGTATAAAAACGTATAGGAGTTCAAGCTTTGCATAATTATACAGTATACATATGGAAATTCATCGAGTCAGCCCCAAGAAATGCTATATTCTAAAACTTAAAGGTCAAAGTTCAAGGCCAGCTTTACTTTGTTTCTGCCCCCCCCCCACCCCCACAATTCACCAAAGAAAAAAGCTACACTTTTCATATCTGACACATACATTTGCTCTATATTCCTCAAAACTATTAAGTTTGGGGGACCAAAAGGTCAGAGCTAAGGGTCACACCTTTAAGAAAGGCGTTACGATACGTTGGCCCTGCACTCGAATCCAGCTTAGTTTACACAATAGTCATAATACCAGTCGTCTCTACAGTCTACAGTCAAAACAACAGCCCGGAGTCCAGTCACTCTTCTATTTTTATCCATATATTGACGGGCCACAAGCACCTATATCTTACCTTAGACACTTATCACAAGATTTAGTCTCTCTTGTAGTCAGTGTTTTATGTAGTCAGTGTTATGTTTACTCGGTGTTTTATTGTCAATATTTCATTTGGTTATTGATTTCTTAGCCAAATTTATTATTGTTGACACTACATATGATGTAGCTACTGAAGTATGGTAACTTACGTTGTCATTGGTGTAACACTTTCAGATGTGTATATACATATTCTTCAACTGAAGTTTAGTTCAACTTATTACATTCTAATGTACATTCTTCTATTTTCAGATGGTGAACGAGCAAGTGCTTGTGTTCGACAGAAGAAATTAATCATCCACCGAAGCTAGAGTTTTGCAAGAACAAAGACAGTAAGAATTAAGAGCTTAGACGGAAAAAGGGTTTATACATCACAGCGCAAGGATGGTAAAACACCTAAACAGTACTCATAGCAACTGTGATAATGAAATTCATACGTTCAGTTCGTCCTGATACTGCAGCACTCATGTGGGTATTAGTGTTTAAGTGGGTGTTAGGATGTAAGTGTGTTACTGTTTAAGTAATAGTTAGTATTAAGGGAGTGTTAGTGGCTCAAGAGGCTGTTAGTGTGTGTGTGTGTGTGTGTGTGTGTGTGTGTGTGTGTGTGTGTGTGTGTGTGTGTGTGTGTGTGTGTGTGTGTGTGTGTGTGTGTGTGTTTGTGGCTCAAGTGGAAGTTAATTGTCAAGTAGGTGTTGATGTTCAACTAAGTGCCAGTATCTCAAGTAAGTGTAAGTGTTGTGTACAAGTAAGTGATAGTGTACAATTAAGTGTTAATGTACAAGTAAGTGCTAGTGTACAAGTAAGTGTTAGTGTACAAGTGTTAGTGTACAAGTGCTAGTGTACAAGTAAGTGCTCGTGTACAATTAAGTGTTAATGTACAAGTGCTAGTGTACAATTAAGTGTTAGTGTACAATTGTTAGCATACAAATAAGTGTTAGTGTACACGTGGATGTTAGTAACTCAAGTGGGTGTTCGTGTTCAAGTGGATATAAGTGACTCAAGTGCATGTTAATTATTCTGTAGGGTGCCATTGACTCTAGTGGCCGTTATTAACTCAATGCATGTTTAAGACTGATAAGAGTTTCAGTGCTTCAAGTGGTTATTAGTGACTTAAAGTGTATATTGGTAACATAAGTGGGTGTTAGTAACATAAAAGTGTACGCTTGTGACACAAGTGAGTGAGTCACTGCTCACACACCGTAATGTTTACGTATTTCAGTGCACGAGTGACCAAGTGTCTCCTACAGTAGTGGCCTAAATGCTGGCGCCAGTGTCCATAAATAATGATGGAAATATAATCCTGGAAAAACTCAAAACACAAGTTATTTAAGTTTCTTGGGTTAAAATCCTGAGTATTGACAACATCCGGGTGTGTCAGTGATTGAGCATGTCAATATCTAGTTGCGTCAAAGTTTAAGTGTTTTAATGTTCAAGTGTGTCAGTGTCTTGGTGGATCAATGCCCAAGCCGTTATCGGAGGTCAATACTCAAATGACACGATCTTCAAGCTATCAGTGCCCACATCTACCAGCCTACAAGTGTGTAAGCGTCCAAGGCACGAGTCCAGTGTTCAGGTAAGTAATTCTGGCCGCCATCTTTGTGTCGTAGTTGAAAGTGAGTTAGTCAGATACATTCTCTAGTCGTCACTTATGGGAAAAAATAACTTACGACCGTTAGTGGGTGTTAAGAAACTACCTTTGCTATATATCTCTTCTATAAAAAATAAACTATAATTAACACCGGATTTATGTCATATATTTTATACGTGATTTATAGATGTATATGATTATGCCAGAGTCCATAAATTTTATAATGATTTATTACTATATACTTTACTGACCTGCGTCAGCTATTATTTTTTTTCACGTTCGAAAAAAAATCCATATTATATAATTATGGCAAATATTGTTCATAATATTAAGGGGTTTCTTAATATGTAATAAACACACTACTACTACTACTACTACTACTACTTATATTTTCTTCTTATGGCCTCCAGCCACTACTACTACTACTAACTACTACTACCACTAACTACTACTACTGCTACTACTACTACTACTTCTAGCTACATACATACATACATCACACTCATGATCAAACAATATACTGGAATGTAATAATTGTTATTTAAATATATTACCTAAAAGTAGTTATCCATCTCTTCTATATCATATAGCGAGCTGAATATACATCATACAACGTTGTATCATTAATTAGGAAG
Organism: Homarus americanus; assembly: GCF_018991925.1. Classification (NCBI taxonomy): domain Eukaryota; kingdom Metazoa; phylum Arthropoda; class Malacostraca; order Decapoda; family Nephropidae; genus Homarus; species Homarus americanus. The sequence continues at coordinate 271,978 of NW_024753133.1, forward strand.
GTGTTCATGCGTTATCTTTTGTTATAGAACATTTCAGCGAAGAATATATTATGCCGAGGGAAGATATTTGCATCATGTTACTTTATAATGAGTTTGGGAAGGTGACTATGCGGCATATTACGTTATACTATTATGGAAGTAGAGTACAATGAGTTTTACTGTGTTGTATTAAGATAAATGAGGCTATGAATACGTTATACTACATTATATTATGTGCAACACAGTTATAGATGTGTTATGCTAAATCATATTACGCTGGAGGAATGAATATTTAGGCTAAACTGTCATAGTACAATGGATGAAAATTAATATGCGTTATATTATACCATTATTTTACACAAGAAAGGACCGTACCACTTATGACACATCCTGGAGGAAGACATATATCGATTATATTAAGTCAATATATGTTAGATAAAGGTAGATAAGCATTATAACATTTTATATTATGCTGAAGAAAGATAGATACACGTTGTAATATGCTAATATAAGGTAGATAGAGGTTATAGCATGATATATTATGCTAGTAGACGGTAGATGTGCTATACATTATACCGTCATGTGGGAAAGAGATATGTATGATCTTAACACCTTTGTCGAGCGCGAATAAGAGTATACATATTCTATCACTTTCTTGATTATATTTATCCTGTAAATATATTTTGAATTCTGATTTACTTCTGTATATACACACACACATGCATGTATGTATGTATGTATGTATGTATGCCTTATACAGTTTCAAGTAATTTCTCTGTGCTTTCTAAACTCCTCGTACTGAAACTTGGAGGGAGTGTGCCTAGGTTCACTGCCCACGGAACTATTCTAAGAGACTTGCTCCAATTTCACGAGGTCAGAGGTCAGGTAACTAAAACACTCTATTTTGGTTATTGTTCCCTTAAATATGAGTCAACTCCAGTGAAATTTCGGACAGAAGCACTTGGCAGCAGCCCGGTATGTTATAGCAGATAGGCTGCAGTTCATTCTCTATGCAAATGATTTTAATGTCATTTTGCATAAGTTTTCCTTAGTATAGTATCTACAGCAGCATACACAAAACGTAGAATAAATGTCTCTCTCAAAGCAAAGGAGGGGAGGAGGGGGGTTAGATAATGCTATGGAGCAGGTCAGGTTAATACAGTATTCGTCATGAGTGAATTAAGGCTGTTTCTCTACAGTACTTTCTTGTATAATGGATGATGTGACACTGATATTAGTTTGTCTCATAATGGTGCTCATACTGTAGAGTGATATTAGTTTGTCTCATAATGGTGCTCATACCGTATAGTGATATTAGTTTGTCGCATAATGGTGCTCATACTGTAGAGTGATATTAGTTTGTCTCATAATGGTGCTCATACTGTATAGTGATATTAGTTTGTCTCATAATGGTGCTCACACTGTATAGTGATATTAGTTTGTCTCATAATGGTGCTCACACTGTATAGTGATATTAGTTTGTCTCATAATGGTGCTCATACTGTAGAGTGATATTAGTTTGTCTCATAATGGTGCTCATACTGTAGAGTGATATTAGTTTGTCTCATAATGGTGCTCATACTGTATAGTGATATTAGTTTGTCTCATAATGGTGCTCATACTGTATAGTGATATTAGTTTGTCTCATAATGGTGCTCACACTGTATAGTGATATTAGTTTGTCTCATAATGGTGCTCACACTGTATAGTGATATTAGTTTGTCTCATAATGGTGCTCATACTGTATAGTGATATTAGTTTGTCTCATAATGGTGCTCACACTGTATAGTGATATTAGTTTGTCTCATAATGGTGCTCACACTGTATAGTGATATTAGTTTGTCTCATAATGGTGCTCATACTGTAGAGTGATATTAGTTTGTCTCATAATGGTGCTCATACTGTAGAGTGATATTAGTTTGTCTCATAATGGTGCTCACACTGTATAGTGATATTAGTTTGTCTCATAATGGTGCTCATACTGTATAGTGATATTAGTTTGTCTCATAATGGTGCTCACACTGTATAGTGATATTAGTTTGTCTCATAATGGTGCTCATACTGTATAGTGATATTAGTTTGTCTCATAATGGTGCTCACACTGTATAGTGATATTAGTTTGTCTCATAATGGTGCTCACACTGTATAGTGATACTAGTTTGTCTCATAATGGTGCTCACACTGTATCGTGATATTAGTTTGTCTCATAATGGTGCTCACACTGTAGAGTGATATTAGTTTTCTGTCTCTGTATCTGCACGTTTACCTCTAATGTATTTTATCACCCAATAAGATAAACAAAAATTATACTGTAACTGACTTGGTTAAATAAGTTTTTGTTGTATCTTGGTGGGCCCATTTAATGATACTGTCACCATACCGATACCCCGTTTCTACAATGGTGTTACATATAATATATATTGAATACATATACTATTGTTTAATCTTATAGTGAACCTAGTTTAGTATTCTTTATGAGGAGTAATAACAATGAAATAATTCGTTTACCTAAATTTGCCAAAATATCTAAAACATCTCCACGTATTGTTTTAAGAAAGTGGAGTGTCAAGAAAATGTTTTAAGTATCAATATGAAAAGTGGCATCTTCCGAGGTAAATGTCTGTAAACTCATAATAAAGTACACACCATCATTATCCTGGTAATTAAAACATCAGTAAACATTCCCTGAGTGATCTGTTGACAATTATAGTAAAATTCGTTTGTATGAATATTTTCCCTTTCTTGTCTCATTTTGTAAACAATTTAAGAGCCCTTTGCAAACTTTCTAGTGTAAATTTTACACTCAGAAGACGTTCAACAAAACTTCTGTAGCATTTAAAAAATATTTAATAGATCACAGGAAAAGGAATAACAAAAACTCTGAATGATGGAGAAACAAAGGGTATTTTTTGGTTACTCTTTTCATCGCTCAAGTTCCGGGTTTCCCAGCTAATTGTACCTTGACTTTCTATTTTATAATGAACTTTATTTTGTTCACAGGACAAGTGTAATACTCTCGTATTTTTTGATGTAAGGTTAATATTTTCATGCTACATCCATAGTTGTGAATATCACTTTTAAAGATGGTTATAAAAAATATATGGGAAGAATTGATAGTAATTCTGATGGGGCCTTCATAATGTGTATAGATGTTTCTAATAATTCTCTTAATACTAGAAAATCATTATAATCCTAATGACAAAAATACCTTAAGATTTTGGTTTATTTCTGGTGGACCTGTTATAATATGAGGACTGGCAAATATGATGATACTACTCTTAGCATATGGCAAAGAGTGACACGTCTGACGAGAACTTTACCATAAACAAAATAACGTTAATTCTAATGTAACTGTTACCATGTAAAAAACACAATGATGCTAATGAAACCGTTCCCAAATGGAGACTTCCTAATTTAGATGATACAGTAATCTTAGAGTAATTGCTGTAAATATGTCTGCATTGAAATTTGTGTTTATACTGTCTTTTCCTGTTTAATTATTTTGAAAACTTTCCAAGAGCCACATGCTCAACCTGCACACTGAACTAACGTCACAAGATCTCAACATAGTTAATCATCCCCAGAACTCTCCGACATAGACACATCTCCAGCACCTCCCTACACATCCCATATCACCAGCCTTCACCAACATCACCCTACATCTATATCTACCATCTCCCCACATCAGCGTATCTCTACCACCCCCTTCAGTATCTCCCTACACCTAAACATCTGTATAATCTTCCTACACCTATATAAATAGTATGTGTATATATCCCGACACAGACACACCTGTATTATCTCCCAATAAATACCTGTTCTACAGCAATAATTATTATACTTACTTAATGTTATAGACCAAAGACAAGAGTTGTATGTACAAGTTAACTAAGAGTACAAGCACACGAACAATCCTAGAACGAATACAACTGTAGTACAACTGAAGTGATAGCACAAGCACAATAGTAAAACATATACAAGTACGTGTACTATAGCAGCATAACTGCATCAACAATACAAGTACTATAGAAATACAAAGAAAACAGTACTAGGAAAATAATAGTACAAACAAAAAGTACAAGTACAAAATATTACAAATAATGACATCTAGAACTTTGCCCAACCTAGTTTATCATCAGGTGAGCAATAGCTAGAAAATGTACTTTTAAAGCCCAATGTCTGTTATTTCTATTAAACCTTTAAGAGCATTAAACGAGACTACTGCCTAACGCTACAATTTCCCATCAAATCTTTTTATTTCTTGAGTGTATTTAATCTCCCATAAGGTGTACTGTATATCTTTCCTTCCTATGATGCCTCAGCTATTTTCACCTTCGTTATAATTGTTTCTTCTCTCTCTCGTTTGCTCCTATGGTAAGGTGCTAAGATGCTTAACTCTAAGAAGAGGTTGGAGATGCATAAGTCTAAGGAAATGGTGAAGACGTTTACAGCCAGGGAGATGTTGGAGATGTTTAAGTCTAAGAAGATGGTGGAGATTTTTAAGCCTGAGGAGATACTGGAGATGTTTCAGTCAAAGGTGATACTGGATATGTTATTTTTAAGGGAAAGGATAGAGATGGATAAGTTATAAAAAGATGCTAAAGATATTTACAACCAGGGAAATGTTGAGAATGTCTTTATCTAAGATGATAGATAGATTTGCTTAAGTCTGGAGAAATTTTGGATTTCTAGATAATCATGAGTAAATAAAACCCACAGAAGTAACCACAAGTACGTCTCTGTAGGGTAAGTAATTTCTACTAAAACCAAACATATCCTTACAAAGACATATTCAAAATTTGAGTACGTGTTTTATGCACATTAAGCATGATACAATGTGTAGATCAGAGTTAGATGAACAATACTTCCATTTGATGACACTGATATGAGTGACGTTACTACATCAATGGTAGAACTACGACGAAAAACTGTATAACTACGACGAAAAACTGTATAACAACGACGAAAAACTGTATAACGACGAAAAACTGTATAACGACGACAAAGAACTGTATAACGACGACAAAGAACTGTATAACAACGACAAAGAACTGTATAGAAGAGCCATATGAAATAAGTATCTTGTCCTTATTGAGATACGTAAGATAGAGAACAAAATCGGTTGAGTAAATTACAGAACATAACAAAGGCACACTATGAAAACAACTGAATTTTGGTGGACCACAAGCTAACAATGAGGATGGTCCACAAGTGAGAATGGACCAGTTAACAATAAGATGGACCAGTTAACAGTGAAGATGGACCACAAGTTAACGGTGAAGATGGACCACAAGTTAACAGTGAAGATGGACCACAAGTTAACAGTAAGGATGGTCCACAAGTGAGAATGGACCAGTTAACAATAAGGATGGACCAGTTAACAGTGAAGATGGACCAGTTAACAGTTATGATGGACCAGTTAACAATGAGGATGGTCCACAAGTTAACAGTGAGGATGGTCCACAAGTTAACAGTGATGATGGACCAGTTAACAATGATGATGGTCCACAAGTTAACAGTGAGGATGGTCCACAAGTTAACAGTGATGATGGACCAGTTAACAATGATGATGGTCCACAAGTTAACAGTGATGATGGACCAGTTAACAGTGATGATGGTCCACAAGTTAACAGTGAGGATGGTCCAGTTAACAGTGAGGATGGTCCACAAGTTAACAGTGGGGATGGTCCACAAGTTAACAGTGAGGATGGTCCAGTTAACAGTGAGGATGATTAACAGTGGGGATGGTCCACAAGTTAACAGTGATGATGGACCAGTTAACAGTGAGGATGGTCCAGTGGGATCACAAGTTAACAGTGAGGATGGTCCAGTTAACAGTGAGGATGGTCGTTAACAGTGATGATGGTCCACAAGTTAACAGTGGGGATGGTCCACAAGTTGACACAGTGATGGGACCAGTCCACAGTGATGATGGTAACAGTGAGGATGGACAAGTTAACAGTGATGATGGACCAGTTAACAGTGATGATGGACCAATTAACAGTGAGGATGGTCCACAAGTTAACAGTGATGATGGACCAGTTAACAATGATGATGGTCCACAAGTTAACAGTGATGATGGACCAGTTAACAGTGAGGATGGTCCACAAGTTAACAGTGAGGATGGTCCAGTTAACAGTGAGGATGGTCCACAAGTTAACAGTGGGGATGGTCCACAAGTTAACAGTGATGATGGGCCAGTTAACAGTGAGGATGGTCCACAAGTTAACAGTGGGGATGGTCCACAAGTTAACAGTGAGGATGGTCCAGTTAACAGTGAGGATGGTCCACAAGTTAACAGTGATGATGGTCCACAAGTTAACAGTGGGGATGGTCCACAAGTTAACAGTGAGGATGGACCAGTTAACAGTGAGGATGGGCCAGTTAACAGTGAGGATAGGCTGTAATTTCAACAGATGGGATCTGCTATAACATCAACAGTTGGGACTGGTCTACAGTATGTCAACAGTGATGAAGGACTCACGTAGCAGATGGAACCAGAGAACTCCTTTATAATACAGTCTAGTAGAGTCACTAGACACCGAAGATTATCTTCTCTAAAAAGGTAAACGTTCTCAAAACCCGAATACGGTTCGACTAAACGTTCAAGTGGAGGAAATAAGATCTCAGCGATCTATAAATACGTTCCGTGGTGGAGGTGGTGGAGGGGGGTCTCAAGATGGCCGACTGCTATAGAATGCTATGTCACCTATTGCTCTTCACTTTCTTTGACCCAATAAATTGGCTTCTTGCGATCTAAGATAACTGTTCACACCAGCTGAGGTCGTCCTGAGATTTATTCTTCCTTAAATCTAGAGCAACGCAGTTCAACCATGTTTTGTTTTTCTCAGATTACGAAGTCAACAGCAGAATACGTCTAAACTTTTGTAATAAACAGTATGTTACTACTGTAACTGTTAATTTACAGCCAATGTGAGCAGAAAAATTACGTTCCTGATAGATCAAGATACAGAAAATTTCATATGGAATAAATCAAAGATGCATAGACTGGGTGTGTCCAGTAAGGGTCGGCCATTTTAAACGTTTGGTCACGTAGCCTCGCTCGGCTGACACCATGACAATCCGTCTTAAGCAGTCAGCTCTTATTCCTTCGAGAAGAAAGACTCGCCTTGCATATTCATTTGCGTCTTGAGTGGCCACAGCCGCTATCAGACGCCCTCCCTAAGACGTCTCTAGGGCTCGACGGGCGTTGAACCAGGCCGTCATTCAAAATTTAAACGGCGGAGAACGTTAAAGGCGTTAGCGGCGGCGAGGCAACGGACGAGCGGCCGCCAACTGACTTAACTGTCCGTCTCTCCACCCGAGCTCCGTCTTGCCTAACTTGTACTCCTTCGTTTAGCGTTTTGTCCAACCAATTGTTCTCTGTATACAAAAATTATGTCAATTTTCATGAATATTTATGTCAATTTTCGTCGAACTCGAGGTTGTGTCAGTTCTGAAGGATGATTGTCATTTTTTCTATCAAAGTTTCGTCAAATTCGTCAATTCTAGCAACTGATTCTGTCTATTTTTATCGAATGTTTTATCAGAGGTCATTAAATTTCGTGGTTATGTCAATATTAACCAACGATTCTGTCATATTTTTTAACGTTTTCGTCTAATATAGTACTTAGGTCTATGTTAACTGGTAATTTACTTGAATATTTCTTCACAATTAACTTTACTGACAATTACAGCCAGTGTTTCTTAAAGTTTCTTGGAAATGTGTGGTCAAGTTCAACAAATTTCTGGCTTAGGTCTATTCTGAGATGTACATCTGCTATTCTGTGTCACTGTTGTAGTCAACTTTGGCTTAATATGATTGAACATCCTTTGCCAGTCTATGGTAATGATACTGTACAATAAATGGGAAAAAAACCATTAAATAAGAAAAAATAAGTCATACTTTTTTGGGGGGTAAACTATAACAATATTCGTCAAAATCTCTTCATTTAATAAATTATTTGACCTCTAATTCTTAGGCTACTCAAGATAATTTTGTCCTCTTAGTTTTGTCTAGTTTAGTATTGTGTGTGTGTGTGTGTGTGTGTGTGTGTGTCTAGTTTGTATCCTTGCGTCATTTTACTTTTTGTGTATAGTTTTGTCACCTTATTGTAGTTGTTTGTGTACAGTTCTGTAACCTTATTTTTGTTGTTTTTGTTTTATTTTACCATATAATTTTTATTGAGTGGATATACTTTAGATGTTACCTTCATTTAGCTGTTTGTAATATTGTTTAGTCAACATATTTTAGTTATTTGTCAAACTGTGACACTTGAGTTTAGTTATCCAATAGCTTCCTCTTCTTACTTGGCCTTACATGAAGCTATATATTTCACCATTACTAATTTCCTACCACACAACTCTCTCAATGGATAAAATTCTATCCCACTGAATGAAATCATACCAAAAACTTTACCCACAAGATAATATCTGCCAGGAAACCTTCCCACTGGGTAAACTCTCCCAAGATTTATCACCTGAATAAACTCCCAAGAGATAATTTTCCAACTAGACCAGATCATTCCAGCAATAAAATGTCTAAATTTCACAAGCTCAAGTCTATCAAAATCCTAATATCCTGTTAGATTTGGTCTCTCAACCCATAGGCGTTCTTGTGCATTGATGTGAGTACAGTACAGTATTTGTAAAGTGTGATCAAGTGTCGAAAGACTAAACAAATATGAGGGATTTTGTGAACAGTTTTACAGCCTTACCATACTTTAGGTATTGAGACTCAGGTTTTTAGAGGTTCACGTAGCAGCGTGTGCACTTGTATGAAAGATACCTATAAACCACATGGAGTTCATTACACTACGTAATTAACTAGGTTCTGAGTACATTAAGTTGAAAAACCGAGTTAAAATAATATTATTATGAGAAAAACACAGCCAATAGTACTGATATTCGGATACCTTATGGAATATATTTTCAATTTAAATTGCTAGAGGTTTGCTAGTTTCAATAAGGTTCCCAGGAATGAGGCTTATAAAACATTCTGTTTATACGCCAATGGAACATGTTTATCGAGAAATTTGTCCTTTCAGCATAGTAATACAGCTTTCACTAGAAAATTTCTTTCAGACTATAAACTTGATTAAGCTTTTCCTTTTTACAACATAAACTACGAAATACCATGAATTTCGCCACATTGTGGCACAAGGCATAACCGTTTCAATAACAAGGCTCTCAGGAAAACTAGCCATCTGGACTAAGCTTTCAAGATATTAGTGATTTTTTTCTTCAAAATATTAATTCCACGTGTTTCCAATTATGGAGGATAAAACTGTATATGGTAACACTGTAACATCTAAAACAGCAAACGTTTCAGAATTTAATACACCGTGGTAAAAAATTCTTATTCCTCAATATCAAAATTTTTCTAACACCTTCCTTCAAGCTTGCAAAGTTCTCTCTCTCTATCTGAACCCCATGCCACCAGTACCTTGATTATAAGAGTTAATTTACAAAAATACTAACATATATTATAAAGCTTTTCATAATAAGGAAATCCCTTGATACCAGTATAACAAATAGATTAACAAGGAAAATTTCTCAATATGTCAGAATTATATTTAATTTAGTTTTTAATGGCATTATCTTAGTAAAGTGTAACTGTAAGTCTATTTGTTTATGTGTATCGTGTAATGATGCAGCACATGAGTCGATATAAGCTGAATTATGGGTGATTTCTAAAAAGTCATTAGTTTTTCTGTGTGTGTGTGTGTGTGTGTGTGTGTGTGTGTGTGTGTGTGTGTGTGATAGAGAAAAATAAGAAAATACAGAAAGAAATGGAGGTGAGGAGAAGAAAAGAGAGATTTTGGGTTTTCAAAATTCATTAAGCAATTTCATCAATATCCACCTCACTGACCACTGGAAAATATTACCACAATATTCCCCAGGATCTGACCTGGAGCACAGTATAACCTGAGATAGAAAGAAAATTTGAAAATACTGAAAAGAAATTGAAAAATACTATATCCTATGGCACCATAAAGCAAGGCTCAAATAAAGCTTGGCGGCTATATTGCAGCATTACAAAGACTCCAAACCAACATAAATACACCCATAATAGATAACTGCTTCCTGGTCTAACAAGTGTATCAGAAACAGCCACAAAAAGGCTACAAAATAAACCCAATATATATTTTAGACGAACTTCGCTCCCACCCTAAAGGACTAAACATTGTAAAACACAGGACACGAAGGCAAAGTATCTGATAAAAAACTTTGAAACCAAGCAGCAAAATTTCGAAATTACACCACCAATATATGATTCATGTCTACCAATGATCTGGGTTCATTATTGAAATTATCCAAAGTAGTTCAACATTTCAAAATCAACTGTACAAAATAATGAAAAATTAAAACAAAATAAGTACAACAATAAACAATTATGATGATCAACAAAAAATACGAGATTAACCAAGAAAAAATCCAAAATAAGAATGTGTTCAAAGAAAATTGGAATAAATGAGAAAACCTAAAAAAAGTATAAAACAAAAAAAATGAAGAAATAACATAATTTGATGAAAATAGTTATATCTACTAAAATATTATAAGGATAAAAATAACACATTACACAATAAAAACAAATAAAAAATATAAACATACAGCAATATGAATGTCCAAAACATCTCTAAAACACTCGAGCCTAACAAAGAGACCAGGAAGAAATATGTAACTTCAGTGTAAAAAAAAAAAAAAAAAAAAAAATACAGACAAAACTCCAGTACAACTCAGCCTTGAAGAGGGAAAAAATCAGACCAAGATTATGTAAAAACTATAAAACAATCCTAAAAATTGTATACCAAAAATCTTACGTATATAGGTAACATGAGCAAAAATTAAAATAACTTAAAACAAAAACAAAGAAAATCTAAATTAGAGTTAAACAAAATGTCACATATATATATATATCCCTGTAATAAAGGGCTATACAGTATTAAGATATATCCTGGAACAGCCAACTTATATATTTATATAATACAAAAAGATCTCCTGATACAGAGCTTAAACTAACAACACTAAGAATCACCAGTACATTACACAAAACTCTAAGGAAATATTTCAACTCTTGAGACTCTCCCTCCTTCCCCTCTTTCCTGTAAAAGGTAATGCTAATAAACAACTCAATTATCTTAATCAAAATAATCCATATCTCGTTTAGGATTAAAAAAAAAGTAACAAAAACAAAAATATATCAAATGATTTCCATTAGGTAATGAACATACTGTATATTTTCCTCTGGCAAAAGTAAGATACAAAGTACTGGTTTACAGTACCATAAGACAACAGGTCTGTTCTTATATCTGTTAATGTTGACTTTAAATATATATATATATATATATATATATATATATATATATATATATATATATATATATATATATATATATATATATATATATATATATATATATATATATATATATGTCTCCCTCGACCTCACCAACAAAAACATCTCGTGTACCGTTTTTCCTTTTATCAAGCATGACACAAGTCTACGGCTACGGGACATACGAATTAAAATAAGTAATATGTTTTATGACTGAGCATTGCCTCTCGGGCTTCTCGTAATGAAAGTTGAAAAATAACATATACGGGTACAGGGTAGTTTATATAAAAAACTACGGATGTATAAGCAAATTTATTCAGAAAAAATATATATTATTTATGAATTCAGTAATTTCCATTTTTCTTTAAACAACTGTTCAGCAATGATATTGTATTATGAAAAAAAAATCATGTTATTCATAACAGTTGTTTTCCTACATATAATTTATTTGATAACACAAAATTTGGAATACTGTTAATGACCGTAACCCTACAAACTCATAACAGGTTAACGCAAACTTATTAAACATTATAGGCTTACTGCTGTCCGTCTGTCAGTCTGTCTGTCTATCTGTCTGTCTGTATACATTTTACCTTACACTGACCCTAATAAAACAAGTCTTTCACTTACGTAATGAATATCTTCTCTTGAGCAATAAGACAACACAGCAAAAAGAAAAGGAATTAGAGAGAAAGGGAGAGAGGGGGGGGAGGTACACTTCACTGAACATTTTAACACCATAAACATATCTTCATCAATGGTATAAATCAAAGCCAAGTGTGTATAAATTGTTCTCTTACCAACACTTGTTCCACCTCTTTCTCTAAAACATTACAATTTTCAAATCTTGGGCCATTTTCTAAATTTTAACACAAAATTATCATTCATAACTTCCATAGATTCTTCTGTGTAACTTTTTTTTGCTTTAGCACATCTGAATTATCAAAAATATTACATATTTTATCTTTTAAGCTGTTAATAATTATTCCACATTTTCTTGTTACAACACTAATCATCAATTCTCTTGTGTTTTCCAGTTAAAACATTCAAATTTAAAAAAATATATATATATTCCACAATATCCTTCGGCATGACTGAATTTTATAATTTTCTGCAAATTCTTTCCACCAACTTAAAAATTCTCAAACTTGTTCTATATTTCTATTACTATTCTAGAATTTACACAGCAGTTCATTCTTTTCCTTCTGAAACATTACAAATGAAAACCCTTCCAATTTTTGCATTGATTCACCTGGAATTAAAAGTAGAACTTAAAAGTAATTTGATGACGTGCTCTGAACACCACAACCCGCCTGTAGTTCAGAATCATGACTATATAAGGAACCAACACTATATATGTGGCTATAACTGATGCTTTATAAACAAGATTAAAGTTAAACTGTACACAATATTTTACCAAAAGTACAACTGTAGCTACAATTGACATCTTAAAAACCCCAATCATACCTAACTCCATAATTAATCAAATCTATAGCTGACGCAATATACACAATGAAAGTTTCAACTATAACTATAAATAAACTCTGTCTATAAGATAACTATAACTCAAACTATAAATGACACTGTAACTGCAACCAAATTTACAACTAAAAACTATAATGAATACGAATATAGAGGACTCGTGAGTAGTAGTTGTTGATAAGTAAGTCATTTATATGGTTAGAGATACAGTACAGAATACAAAATCCTAAGAGAAGATCAATAGGCAGACTGATTAATAGATGCAGATAGAAAGACTAAAGAGATAGACGACGAACTAATAAAGAAGAAAATTAAACAAACACACAATTAGGCATAAAAAGATAGCAAACAGATGCAGACAGACAAAAACATAAACTGATGGTTAGATAGGAAGACACACACACACACACACACACACACACACACACACACACACACACACACACACACACACACACACACACACACACACACACACACACACACACACACACACACACACACACACACACACACACACACACACACACACACAGATTGGTAGACAGACAGGCAGAGACTGAGACAGACAACCAGACGGATAGAGCCAGACAGGCATAAGGGCAGACACAAGTTAATGTATAAAATTACATAAAAATTGTCCAGTTTCCTGTGAAATTAGACAAGCATATGATTGATGATGAGTAGGAGGATAGTGAGAGTCCAATTAACAAGAGTGAGAGAAGTAGAGGGGTGGAGAGGAAGAGGGAGGAAGAGGGGAAAGAGAGGGAGAGAGAGGAGGGGAGGAAAGAGAGGGAGAGGGAGGAAGTGGGAAAGAGAGGGAGAGGGGTGGGAGAGGAAGACGGAGGAGGTGGGGAAAGAGAGGGAGAGGGAGGAGGTGGGAAAGAGAGGGGAGAGGGTGGAGAGGAAGAGGGAAAGAGGGAGAGAGAAGAGGAAACAGAGAGAGAGAGAGAGAGAGAGAGAGAGAGAGAGAGAGAGAGAGAGAGAGAGAGAGAGAGGTGGTGAAGAGGAAAGAGTGAGAGGGATCAAGGGGGGAAAGAGAGAGGGAGGGGTGGAGAAAGAAAGGAAAGGTGAGGGGCAGAGGGGTGGAGAGGAAGAGGATAGAGTGAGAGACAGGAAAGGAGAAAGAACGAGGGGGAGGGGTGGAGAGGAGGGGGAAGTAGTGAGAGGGAGGAACAGGGGAAAGACAAGAGGAATAGAGGAAAGAGAGGGGTGGAGAGAAAGTGAGTTAGAAAAGAAAGCAAGAATAAAGAATATGAGAGACAGAGGGTGAGGAGCAATGGAAGTAAAAGAAAGACGGAAAGAAAGAGAGCAGCGTGATGGAAATGAGATAAAAACAATGAATACGTGATTGGGAGAGAGTGGAAGAAAGAGACAAAAAGTGAAAACAGGGAGTGATGGAACGATAGTAAAGAAAATAAAAGAGAGACGAAGAGAGTGCAGGAAGTGAGAGAAAGGGAGTAACAAAAAGGGGAGCTGTAGATAGTGATGGAAGTGAAAGTAAAGAAAGTGACCGAGAGAAAAGACGATAAAAATTGAGGGAAAGAGAGAGGGGAAGAAGATAGACAGACGTGGAGAGGGAGAGAGAGGGAGAGAGGGAGGGAGGGAGGGAGGGGAGGCGTCATGCAGCAGACGTACCGAGTCATGCCACCCAGTGACAGCGGAGGAGGAGGATGTGGAGGAGGAGGAGGAAGAAGAGAAGCGTCAACAACTACAGAAGAAGAAGAACAAGAAAGTGGAGAGAAGGGAGGGGGAGGGGAGGACTAGGATGAGGGGAAGGGGAGGATGAGAAAGAGGGGGAGGAGGATAAGGAGGTGGAGGTGAGGAGGGAGTGAGTGTCGGCTCCGATGACGTCATGTGCTACTCTCCCCCTCTTACATCACTGTAGTGTGTCTATACAAGGAACACCTTCACAGGACACACCTTTATACAGAATACTTACACATGATAATCTACATAGGGAATACCTACACAGGACACACCTACGTAGGGAATATCTACAGCTGGCATAACTATACAGAGAACACCTATATACAGAATATGTACTCAGGGCACACCTACATATGGAACACCTACCTATGGTACACCTACACAGGGACATCTTTACAGGTAACATGTATATTGCGTAATGTGCAGATACTTCACCTATCCTTCCTACACAGACAGAGGAAACATCTATCCATACTATCCCTACACAGGTAAAGCCTACAAATGGAACGCCTACACTATGAACACCTACACAGGAAACACCTACACAAGGTAAACCTACACAGAGAACGCCTCAGATATAAACAAAAACGTATCTCTAAGGCTTATAATAAATATGGACGATCTGAGAAGACTGCAGTAACCTAAGGAACTACTGAGGCGACGTTGATAGTTTGTGATGCTGTATATCACTTGTAAAATCGATAAGAAACCCTGTGAGAAGGGGCGGTGGTTGCGAGGTGAGGGTGTGTGGGGTGAGGTGTGGGGAGTGTGGTGGTGTAAGATGGGGGGAGGGGGGACGGGGCAATGACACTCCCCTCTCATCTCCCCTTCCCTCCCTCCTCTCCTCTCACCCCCTTCCCTCCCTCCTACCCCAGCCTGCACTCTACCTCCTCCAGACACGAGCCTAAATACATGACACTCCCTCACCCCCCCGAGCCTGCATCTACCTCCTTTCAGACAGAAGCCTAAATACACGTCCCTGGGAGAGGGTAGAGAGACAGGGAGGTGCCACATGTGTCACGGGAGGCTGTAGCTCACACCCTCTGTGTGTGTGTGTGTGTGTGTGTGTGTGTGTGTGTGTGTGTACGACTCTGCCTCACGTACCGCAACACTCACTAGTTGAGATAATAAATAACTTCCTCTGGCCAGCAGTGCCACGCTTCTCCTATCTTTTCTCTCTCTCTCGTTATCCCCTGTTCCCCTGCTTCTCCCCATCTCTAGACACCCCCTACAACGACCCACACCCGATCACCCCCACCCTAACGTTTGTGCCTAGAATAACCAATGTATAAGATTCCCACAGAACAGAAAGATGGTTCAACACAACACCAACACAAAGAGAGACTAGAGGGAGAGTTATATCACCAGTCCGTCACCAGCAGCACCACCACCAGTCACCACCACACACCAGGTGTTGGAGCTTTTTTGTGGCAGCCTCACTCCATCAACACGGTGCTGGAGCCTACCAGCTGGGCGGTGGTCACTCTGGTGGGGGTGTGTGAAGGGTAAATTTGACCCTCTGGTACCTCTATAACATAAGAAACGGGATGAACAATACACTTCACCCACTCTGTTTGGCTACTGCAACAGTGTGACGTGTCCCCTTGAGAGGAGGAGGATGCTGCCCAGCTTGATCCTACAGCTCTAAATATCCCTCTCCTACTCCACCGTCACCCAAACCCCCCAAAACATCCACAATACGTCTCTTTTTCTATCCTTAAAACTACCCAGAAAGTTTTAACGAGCAGATTTAAGGATAAAGCATGGAGATGGGTCAGTGGGCGTGGAGGAGACAAAACAAAGAGAGGTGTAGGTGGAGTGAGAAGTGAGTGCCGGCGGTATGGCAACAGTGGCCGCCTGTCTGGGTCTCGTCTGGCGAGGCTCGACGGCCCCGACACAGCAAGGACACGCCGCCCATCATGCCTCCCCACCTCCTGCGGCGTCCTGCAGGACCTACACAAGCCACTGAGCGAGTAAAGGCCCGTAGGCGGAACTGTCGCGTGCCTCCTCCTATTCCATATTGCAAGGGCATACATGAGGAAGGGGCTATCGCATGCCTAACCACTTTCTGCGGCATCCTGCAGTCCTACACACGCTTAGAAGGCCTATCATGATTCCCTCCCGAAGATAAAAACTGCCGGTATAGGAGGCTAAACTACCCAATACGGTAACTTACAGTCCTCAAATCACAGCAGGCGAAGAAGAGTCCATAGGAGGCACTCGCATACTTCCCACTTCTTATAGTGAGGACATAACTATAGTATGAACACCCACTTTCTACAGCATTCTATAGGAATCAGAGCCCACCTGTGCGAGAAGCCAGCGAGCAGGATCTGTCAAATGCCTCCTATCTCCTATAACGAGGACCCCCTGCAGGAGGCCATGTCGCATGCTTTCCCAATTCCTATAGCGAGGACAAGACTGTAAAACCGCATCTTTGCCTTACACGCCTAATGAGTTGTCTTGCAGGGGCTCAGACACAGTAGATGCAAGGTAATTCCTCTTAGAAGTGTCTCAAGCTTCCCAATTTTCTACATTTTAGAGACCAAAACCCCCTTACCTAAATGTAAGAACTGTCACATACTTACACTCCTTCTACAGCATCCACCACATACTGCAGAAGCACAGGTGCGCTTCCCAAGCTATTAGAGTGCAGGCCTAAATGAATTTGACATCACCAGAAGCATATGTACGGTACACTTGGAAGAGGTTCTCAAACTTCTTCACTTCCTACGGTCATCAGACGACATGAACGAATATATCTTTGAGAAGATCAATCAATTGCACACTTAACCACATCTATACTTTCTGCAGTATCTTACAGGACTTCAATACGATGATGATGACTGTCTCCCCACCTTCTACAGTACAGCCATACAGTGACTCTAAAACACCACAAGTGAGTGAGAACACGAAGAAGAGGCTGATAAATATGCTTCTTCTGCTCATACAACATTGTGCAGAAAATTGAACATGCAACATGCGAATTCATATCTGTTGGTGAGACTAACACATGCTTCCCTGTTCAAAGAGCAACATAGATAACACAGACAAGCCACGACCGACAGCATATCTGTCATATGCTAACCCCCCCCCCCCTACAATATCAAAAAATTATTCAGTCATCACAAGGCCGAGCGTTTACCTGTAGAAGAGGTTGTCGCCTACCATATGAGATCTTCTACCCCTTCTACACAACTTAAAGTACGGCAGGAGTGTGTATATTAAAAGAAACTGAAAGAGAGATTTAAATGCTTCCAGGATATTAAACCTAGTCTTGGTGCTACAGACTGATCAACACATACAGATACTAGTTTAAACATACACCAGCCTACACAAACATTAGTTAAAACATACACGAACATACACACAGGTTTATACTGACACTAACTAACAAACTCTAAACTCTAAACTCTAGATACCAACCTCAACAGAAATAAGCCTACACTGAGACTACCTAACACTGAGACTAGCTAACGCTGACACTAGCCTACATTGACGCTAGCCAACAATGACACTAGGAAGTGACACTAGCTTACACTGACACTAGCAAACACTGACACACGCTAACACTAACACTAGCTAACACTGACACTAGCTAACACTGACACTAGCCAACACAGACACTACCTAACACTGAAAGTAGCCAACACTGACACTAGCTAACACTGACACTAGTTAACAGGCACTAGCCTACACTGACACTAGCCAACAATGACACTAGGAAGTGAAACTAGCCTACACTGACACTAGCAAACACTAACACTACCTAACACTGACACTTGTTAACACTGACACTAACCTACACTGACACTATCTAACACTAACACTAGCTAACCCTGATACTAGCTAACACTGACACTAACCTACACTGACACTAGCCTACACTGACACCAGCCAACACTGACACTAGCTAATACTAAAACTAGCTAACAATGATACTAGCTAACATTGACACTAGCCAACATTGACACTAGCTAACACTGACACTAACCTACACTGACACTAGCAAACACTGACACTAGCTAACACTGACACGAGCTAACACTGACACTTGCCTACACTGACACTACCTAACTCTAACACTAACATACACTGACACTAGCCAACAATAACACTAGCCAACACTGATACTAACCTACACTGATACTACCTGACACTGACACTAACCTACACTGACACTAGCTAACAATAACACTAGGCAACACTAACCTACACTGACACTAACCTACAGTGACACTACCTAACACTGACACTAGCCTACACTGACACTAGCCTACACTGACACTAGCCTACACTGACACTAGCTAACACTGGTACTGATAAACAAAGATACAATCCAATAAAGACGCTTGACCACCTCGACAAGACACTAAGCCTGAAATAACATCAAACTGCACCAAAATTACACTGCCACCAGCCTACACTACAACCAGCCTACACTGCCACCAGCCTACACTACAACCAGCCTACACTACAACCAGCCTACACTACAACCAGCCTATACTACAACCAGCCTACACTACAACCAGCCTACACTACAACCAGCCTACACTACAACCAGCCTACACTACAACCAGCCTAAATGGAACTCTTTTAAATTGAACTTGACTCTAACATTAAAATACCTCAAGATTGATTTTTTACTTAGATGTAATATATTTGTTTATTTTGCTTGAGAAGAGGAAATAGTTAGTGAGATGATCGAGCGTTTCTGAAAATATTGCACGTGGTTTACAGGTGTTCCTTCAATAAGAACAATTGGGAAACAGTGAATTAACTTACATAGGTATAACCACACACGCACACACACACACACATAAACACACACACACACACACACACTAGCTTAACAAACAACAGCTTATACAAACACTAGCCTAAATGGGGATAGTCTAAATAAACACTCACCTTATACTGACACTAGCAAACATTGACACTAGCAAACACTGTCACTAACCTCCAATGAAACTAGCCAACACAAAGGCTAACCTACACAGACATAAGTTCACACAGGCACGAGCGTAAACAGACACTGTCCAACAATGACATTAACCTAACCTAACCAAAACAGACACAGGCCCACAAAATTAATCTGACATTAACTTACACTAGCTTATGTAGACGCTAGTCTACAAAGACACTATCCTGGACAGAAATTAGCCTACCTAAACACTATCCTACTCAGATACTAGTCTACCCTGACACTAGCCTACCCAGACGCTAGCCTACTCAGACACTAGTCTATCCAGAATATGGCCTACACAGACACTAGCCTACCCAAACATAAGCAGACAAATCCACTAGTCTACCCAAACACTAGCTTACCCAGACACTTGCCTACACAGGCACTAGCCTACAGACACTAGCCTACCCAGACATAAGCAGACAAATCCACTAGCCTACCCAAACACTAGCTTACCCAGACACTAGCCTACCTAGACACTAGCCTTGTCAGACACTAGCTTCTCCTAAGACTAGCATACCCAGACACTTGCCTACTCAGACACTAGCCTACTCAGACACTAGCCTACCCAAACACTAGCCTACACAGACACTAGCCTATTCAGACACTAGCCTATCCAACACTAGCCTATCCAGACACTAGCCCTGTCAGACATTAGGTTCTCCAAACACTAGCCTACACAGACACTAGCCTATTCAGACACTAGCCTATCCAACACTAGCCTATCCAACACTAGCCTATCCAGACACTAGCTAAAGTAAGCATTGTACTGATAACATTCACAAACATAAGCCAACAAACATTGTGCCAATAAACATTCACAAACATTAGTCAACAAACACACAAGCTTACAGACACAGCGAGACGAACTTGTGCAAACACAAATGGGTATGCAAGGACACACACACGCATGACTCTCCATACGTACATGAATGCACACAGACATTGTTACATACAGGCCTCTGGTTGTCTGGGATCTTTTCTGGCTGTCTGTGATAAATAAACAGTTTATTTAGCCAGAAAAACACCGATACAGAGTCAATAATAATAACAATATTAACATGGCTCAGTCAGTTGAGAACCTGAGCTAACCTGTGAGTCTGTGAAAGATTTTACTACATGTGAGTTAACACGTGTGATAAGGTCTAGCTTTCTGTAATCGTTTCTGATTGTCTTTAATTGTTTCTGACTGCCTGTAATCATTTCTGACTGCCTGTAATCATTTCTGACTGTCTCTGATCATTCCTGACTGTGCATGGTCGTTTCTCATAGCTCTCAGACAGTGTTTCTGACGGTTTGCAATATGTTATGACTGTTTCTGATCATATATCAGTATGACTGTGATGCTTTCTAATTGTTTATAATTATTTCAAGCTGTCTATGGCTGTCTATGAAACTTTCTACCTGTTTGTAAAAGTTACAAATTGAGTGTGATAAGTTTTTAGCTGCCTCTGAGCTTCTGACTGTCTACCTTATTTTTTACTGTGATTGTTTCTACTTGTCTTTCATAGTTCTTGGGTGTCTGATAGTTCGTCTGTTTTAGTGTCTAAGAATTCAACCTTATGTAGTTATAACCTGTGGGACTCTGTTACTGTAGTCCTGTACCATGTTCTCTGTGACTGCTGTTACTCTCTGTGGGATCTATGTTAATAACTGTGGCTAATTATGTGGTTAACTATTACTCTTTCCGGTTGAGGTTTACTGCTTGTGGTTGTCTGTTACTAAATATGATTGTCAGTTATCATATAGGTTAGGTTAGGTTAGGTTAGGTTAGGTTAGGTGAGCGAGTCTTTTACTATCTCTAGCTGAATGTTACTGTCTGCTGTTGTTGTCTATCAGTGTCTAAACTTCTCTTATGTCTATTTATGGTTGTGTTTTAGTGCCTGTCTGATTATGTGTGTAGCTGTCTGTTTCTGTCTCTGGATGTTATCGCGTCTGGAACTGCCTGTAATTACTTGTTTCTCATTAGGTGTGTCGTGCACCTTCAATATATCAAGATACCTGCAATCATCTCAGCTCAGTCATGCAGTGGATTGATTATCACTATCTAGACTATTATTGACTAGCTAGGATGTCTGACTAACTCTTAAAGGCCTTTACTAACTATCTAGCACCACAATGATTGTCTGGGACTATCACTAACTCTACTTACTATCTATAGAACCCATTATGGATATCTAAGCCTTTCAATGACTATCAAGGAATTTGGCTATCTAGTACTCACAGATTATAGGACCCTTGTAGACTATCTAGAACTCTTAGACAACATCTAGAGCTCTCCAGACTGTCTACAACTTTCACAGACTATCTAATAACTCTTAAGACTATCTAGAACTATCACAGATTATCTAGAAGAAAACAGCGACAAGCAAGAAGAACAACAATTCGTAGAGGAAAAAGACTAAGAGAGAAGAGGACAAATATGATACAAATATTGATGATAACAAGATTGATAAACCTTGTTTCATGAATTTAAATTCTATAATTCACATCAAACTCTCACACTACAGTCGTACTAAACTCACACTGGTAATAAGAGAAGCTTCATTAGTAATAACAACACGAATGATAATGATAATGTTAAGAAGAACCACAACGATACCGATAATATAAAAAAAAATAGAAATATTATAAGGACGTAGAAGTAGAAGAAGAACGAGAAGATAATATAAGATAAAAGGAGATAAATAGAGAATAAAAAGTAATAATAATAAGAAGACCAAGAGAGTTTAAGAAAACAAAGTGTAGTGTCTCGCCAGTACAGTACTCTGCTACTTAAGGTCACCGACGGTTTTTACTCCCTCCTCGACGCCTGAAACAACAAAATGGCTGACACCAAGAGACCTGACCAGGCGAAGGTCCACAAAATGGCCGCTTAACTCTATAGCTTCTATATCTGCTGTAGAATTTCAGTTTCGTAAATGTTACCTTTTCAGAAACTTTATTTTGACGAGTTTTATATAAAAATGTGTTATAATATCAGTTTCTGTCTCCTTCGTTCTCGATCTAACTTTCATTCTCTCTCTCTTTCATTTGCTTTCTTTTCCTCGTTTCTCTCTTTCTCTCCCCCTCGCTGTATCTCTATATCCCTTACACACTTTGCCAATTTGGAAAGAAAATTACACTTTACTTTAAGTTATTACAAGTTAGGTTTCTAAACAAACTTTCTTTTCCCACGTACGGTGAAAAAGAAAGTATACCGTGGTACCTACATGTTATAAGAGCTTTAGATACGTTATCATACACAGACTAATAAAACGGTCATAACCTCTTCCGAGAAACTCTAAAAGACACGATAGTCACTCGACTACTGACTGATGCGACGTACTTTCTCAAGGAAGCGAGTAAGTGAATTAAGATAATGTGTCTAGCAGTCGAGAGAAAAGGGAAATTATATATTTGTCACGAAAATAGACAAAGAATGGATAGTAGAGGACTCTTTTAATATAAATTATAATTATAAAGAGAAAACAGTAATAGTTGTTCATGTAGAAATTATTGTATAGTCACTGTAAAAAATCGGACAGCTTTCGAGACACTGAAAAATAGACGGATGTCGAGAAAGAAAGTACAGTAAGAAACTTTCGAGATGATGATATATAGCGGCTGATAAA
Organism: Homarus americanus; assembly: GCF_018991925.1. Lineage (NCBI taxonomy): Eukaryota > Metazoa > Arthropoda > Malacostraca > Decapoda > Nephropidae > Homarus > Homarus americanus. The sequence continues at coordinate 295,067 of NW_024753133.1, forward strand.
AAGGGCAGTAGCTACCTATCGAGATAAAACAGTATACACATACCTGTTGGGAGAAAAGAAAGTAGGCAGGGGTCTAGAAAGAAAAGAAAGTACAGCTGTCTAAAAAGAAATGAAAATCGACAGATGAAAAGAAAGAACTTAAGGTACACTAAGTAGATGTCTATCAAGAAAGGAAGGAAAGTAGATAGTTATCGAGAAACGGCAGAAAGTATGTACAGTAGCTCTCGGGATAGGAAAGAAAGTAGACAGCTATTCAGAAATAATAGTAGACGGATCTCAGGAAAGGCAAGGCAAAACATAGGTAACGAGGATGATAAAACAGGAGATAGCTGTCGGGAAGAAGCAGATCTTTGCCGAGGAAAAGTGGAAAGATAGAGCTGCTGAGAAAAGAGAAAGTGGATACCTGCCGAGAGAGAAAAGAAAGTAGGCAGCCCTTGAGATTTTGTATTGTTATTTCAGATAAAATTAAGTAAACATCTGTGTAATTAATGTTAGTTTGTGGATTAAATAAGCCCAAGTCTTAATAGGTCCTAAACCATTAAAAGTAGGGCCCGTAAGTATGGGTTCCATTTGCATAAAAGGCCCAAGAGGATAAAGTACCCATACTTAAAAGATGGGTTCATGAATACTGGACACATAAGACTGGGCCTACTCAGACTGAACCTCCTAGGTCTGGGGTCAATTTTGTCAGTTGCCTTAATAATTTAAGTCCTACAATGAGATAATTAAATTATATTTATTACCGTGTTCCTTTCAAAATTGTTTGTATACTGTATAAACATTTAATTGACGGGACATGTTTTCGATCTTTAGATAATACTTGCAAAAGCACTTAGCAAACAGCATACATGACCTTTGACCCCGTGACCTAGGATTTAGAGCTTTGTATGTACGGTAATCTGTCGTATAATTTGGTCAATATCTCCTGTAATCACCCAGTAATGAGACTGTAGTCAAAAAATGTATAGCATTTAGTGCACATCATCTAGTGACCTTGAAATCTGACCCCCATGATCTCCCAAACTATTTATAGGTAGAAGTTTGTACGTAGTATATGTGGTACAAAATTGGTCGATATCCAGTTATGTGATAATGCGGAGGAGTGAAAGCAAGTACAGGGACAGATACTAGGGCCTATAATGCTAAAAGAAATACAGGCACAAATATAAGTAAAGATACGAGAATAGACAGAAATACAAGTACGTGTATAACCCAAGTTAAATTACAGAGCTTTCGATAGCACACGTAGACCGGGATGATCTGGAACAATATACATTACCAGTTAGTTCATATCACATCACCTTCTATACCAAATAATCAAATGACTTTAAACAGTATTAAAAAACATAAACCTTAGCTAAAGTTCACTGGCTTATCACCAGTCAGGTACAGCTACACCTGTGCCAGACATCTGTTGCTAATCATATACAGTACACGTGTTCTTTCAATACCAGTAATTGCTGCCATTTACAGGCTAATTATATTATTTAGACTAAGATGGATGGTGAAGGTATGTACAGCACTGTATATACTGATACCATGGACCTTCTAGAGAGAGGGAACTCTGCAGTCATACACACACAAACAAGCAGAAACTTACATAAAGACGTGAGGTGTGTGTGTGTGTGTGTATATATATATACAGTATATATATATATATATATATATATATATATATATATATATATATATATATATGTGTGTGTGTGTGTGTGTGTATATATATATATATATATATATATATATATATATATATATATATATATATATATATATATATATATATATATGTGTGTGTGTGTATATATATATATATATATATATATATATATATATATATATATATATATATATATATATATATATATATATATGTGTGTGTGTGTGTGTGTATATATATATATATATATATATATATATATATATATATATATATATATATATATATATATATATATATATATATGTGTGTGTGTGTGTGTGTGTATGTGTGTATGTAGTAAGCTATGTGTATACTACAAGAACTCAAGCATCCTGCAACAAAAACAAATGAAACAATTATTAACATAAGCAGATAGATTGACATCAACAAAACAAAGTAGAAAGATATACCTATGGATCTGTTTGTTTGTATGCATACTTATTTGTACATGGTGTGAATTAGAGCATATGGATGCATGCATTTGTGTGTAAATTACTGTCTACATACATTCATATCAAACAAACTCCTTTACTGACAAGAATCATTTCTCTCACTAATTTATCACCACAGGTCACTCCAGTCTAAGGTGAATGCACAGACTTTTGAGTGAGATTTTTTCAGAACTTGTGATGTAAAAAGACTTGTAATTAGCTTACTAAGTTATGACACAAAAATACTACCCAAATAACGTCGAACTTTTTGATCAGTTAGGAGGGAAGTTACAGTGAGGACCTGTCCTAATCAGATCCAGTCACTCTTTTATCTTTAGCTATATGGGAGGGTGAGAGAGATAGAGGGGAAAGAAATAAGACTAACAAAACTAGAAGACTTCATACCTTCAGTTAAGGAAAAAAATTACACTGAAAATACCTAAACTAGATACGTTCTTATCTTCTGTTAGGAGGAAAAGTTAACGTAGGAGTGTTTGAGCATTCAGGGCCAGACAGATACACCCAAGATGACTCACGGTGCGGGCTGAGTCATACTGGTGATCAGCTGATGTCTGACGACGTGACGCACCAAAGCCACTGTCAGAATATCATCATTGCATCACTGTCACAATATCACCATTGCATCACTGCCATATCACCATTGCAACACTACCACACCATCACCACTGCATTACTACCACAGTCATCATTAAAATAGTACAAAAAATATCATTACCACACTTTCACCAATGCATCACTGCCACCACCACCACAACAGAACCACACTTTCACTAAAGCATCACCAACACATTACCACCAACGTACCAGCACCACATTTTCACCACAACAGCTGCACACTACCACCTAACATCTTTATAAAACTACAGTTAACACAACAAAGCATTATTGCCACAGTATTATCACTACAAGACCACCATCACCACAACACCATCACGCTATCATCGAAGCCTCATTAACACAGTGCCAACACAACAACGTCACTACAACATCACTGCCACAATGCTACCACCATGGCACAACACAGCTATCACCTCAGTACCACCAACTACAACCAGTTACTACCTCAGTATCATCACAACAAACACAATAATTTCAAAGCATCACAACTCTCAGTACAACCACAATACCACAATCTCATTACTTACCACCACAACACTACCACAGTATTATTAAAGCAGAACCACCTCAGTACCACAACTACAACGCCACTCCAATACTACCAACACAACACCTAACAGTACAACACCACTGCCCCAGCCTACAACACAACCCCAAAAATACAACACTATCTCCCTCCTCAGCCAAATACATTACCATAAGACAAGCACAGTATCAGTAACGCACATGCCACCACAGGATTACCACAACACCACCGTAACACAACCATTATTCTTCCAAAGCGCCACCACAGCAGATAGAACCACCGCAATACTACCACATTACCATAACAATAATAAGGTGATGGTTGTAAGGCGGTACTAGTGATGATGAGAAGCTGTGGTAGTGTCATGAGGTGATATGATGTGGCAATATCGTGCCTGTGTAATGGTAGTAAAGTGGTAGAGGTATTGAGAGAAATGATGTGGTAAGATTTGTAGCAGTGTTATGCTTGTGTTGTGGAAGCATATATATATAGTTTTGTTGTAGTTGTAGCCTTGTGGGGTACTGATAACATGGTCTTTTTGTTGTTGTGGTGATGTGATGGTGATGTGGTGATAGTTATAAGTACTGTAGTGATATTGTGATAAAATTTTGGTGACTTTCTGTTGTTATTATGGTGTAGAGGTATTGTGGAAGTGATGCTGTAGTGATACTGTGATGGTAAAGGGTTGGTATATTGTGATAGTACTGTGATGGCAATTAAGTGATTGTTTTGTGTCTCTTTACTGCAGTTGTGATTATGTAACTTTATTGTGACTGTGTTGTGGTGGCGGCAGGTCTAAGGTATTGTTGATGTGATGGTGTTATGGTACAGTAATGGTAGTGTTGGAGGAGGCAAAATTGGGGTGCTGAAGACGTGGTAGTTTTCATCTCATAGTTTTACTCAGAAGCATCAGTACATGTAAAGTGATTCCTATTATTTACTTTTACTAAAGATATGGTGCAGGAACCTGTGTTTAGTCAGTGTCCTATTGTTTTAACTTATCCAGAACAAACTAAAAAACAAGTGGTACCTTCAATCTAGACAAAACATTTAAATACATATAAAAGTTTCTACCCCAATCATCTGCACGCAACAATGTGCTCAGCTGGCTCAAACTCATCTCGCACACATAACATAAACAAAGTTAAATTAATATCCTCACACGCGAAACTGCCCAATACCAGACCATCTCTCTATGTTAACAATTCCTTGATGGGAGAGGATACCCAACTTACGACTTCATTACTGTCAAATATTTTAACATTCCTATGTGCATTGGCTACATCAAGTGCATCATGTAGCCCTATCATACTGATAGTTTTTGTTTTGTTTTACAAAGACAGAACTGCCAGTACTGTAATAAGAATAAGCTTGAACACTGAATCAGAGCTCCTAACAGAATAATGAACACCTTTATGGTAGAGATAACCCTTCTGTGAACCATTGCTTGAAATGATAGTAAATACTTGAATAAACTTAACTAAAAGCAACATCATTTTCACTTCGAGGATAAACCCACAGTTTATTACAAACCTTATTGCAGAGGTCCCATAGTTCACCACCAGAGAGCTCTAAGCATTAACTATCGAACACCCTAACTCTGCACCAGGTGTTCAAGATCATAATCATTTTGGTTGTTCCTTTAGGGTCTCTTTAATTTGAGGAAAGTACCGTATAAAAGTGAGCCTTGAGAAGATAACATGTGACTCAAGAGAGTCTCAAAGTCTTCAACAATAATTTCCAAAGTAAAGTAACAACACTGGGAAGAGTCAGATCATCAAGGTACATTTACTGAGAATGAATGTGATGTTGTTGTCTGTTTGATATTTTTAACATGTTTCACTCATGACACTCCTAGTACTTCCAGCATCAGCAACCACCACTCCTGGATCATTGGCTCCTTTAGTATCTTCTAGTGTTCTGGTGGTGTAAGGAGGTAGTGGAGGTAATATAGTAATACTGGTTCTGTGCTGATGTTGTGATAATAAAACTGGAGATGGGAAGACAGAGTGAAGCTGTGGTAGGATTGTGTAATGACGTGTAGTACTGTATGGTGTTGTGGTGTAGTACTGTGGTAAGAACACTGTATCAGTATTGTAAAGGTGTTGTGGTAACACTATTGAGTAAGTGCTGTAGGTTGATGTGTTGGTTTGGTGGTAGAAGTCCTGTGGTAGTGTTTGTTGAGTGATGCTGTGGTAGTCTAAGTCTTACGCTAGTACTGTTTGGGGTACTTAGTGGTGGTGAGGTATTGTTGTGGTGTTGACGTGATGGCGGCGTGGTACTGTTGTGGTGTTGACGTGATGGTGATACTCAGGTAGTGGTGGTGTGGTATTTTTGTGGTGGTAGTATTGAGAGAGTGACGCTGTGGGAGTATGGTAGAGGTGTTGTAGCTGTGTTGCAATGGGAGTATCATGGTGGTGATGCTGTTGTATTTTTATGGTGGGGATGATGTGGTAGTTCTGTGGTTGAAGTGTGGTTGTACTGAGATGGTGTTGTGGCTGTAATTTGGTGGTACTATGGTAGTGTTGTGTTAAGGTTGTGGTAGTAGAACTAGTGTAAGGAGGCTGTGATGGTACAGTAGTGTGGTGTGGTGTGGGTGTGGTGTAATCGTATGAGCACTGTAGTGGTGTCGTGGTAGTGTTCTGGTGGTTTTACTGTGGTGTTGTGGTAGTAAAGAGGTGGAAGTACTGCTGTGGTTGTGTTGTAATGGCATCAATGAGGTATTGCAGGTGTCACAGTATTGTGGTTGTATTTTAGTGGTACTGCAATTGCTTTGGTTGTACTACGATGTTGTTGTAGTGGAGGTAGAACTGCTGTGGTAAGAGAGTTGTGGTGGTGGTAGTAGTGGTATAAAGAACGCTGTATGACTACTGTAGTATCTTCATGGTGTTGTGGTTAACGATAGTACTATTTGCTGTGGTACTGATTGGTGTTAGTACTGAGGTAGAGTTGTTGTGGTAGTTATGGTATTACTGAGGTCGTGGTACTGTGGTTGGGGCTTGATCATGTTGTGTTAGTGCTGTTGTCTTGATGTGGTGTGGTACTTCAGTTGTAATGCTGTAGTAATATTTCAGTGGTAAAGTTGTGGTAATGTTTGATGGTGTTGTGGTAGTATTGACGTAGTGATGCTGTGATGGTGTTTTGCTTGTGGTGAGGCTTTGGTCATGATGTGGTGTTGTGGTGGTAGTGAATTGTGACAGTGTTAGTGGTGTGGTATTATGGTGCCCATTGTATGGCGTTGTGGTGGTAATGATGTGGTGTTGGTTGTGGTGGTAATGATGTGGTGTTGGTTGTGGTGGTAATGAGGAGGTGTTGGTTGTGGTGGTAATGAGGAGGTGTTGGTTGTGGTGGTAATGAGGAGGTGTTGGTTGTGGTGGTAATGATGTGGTGTTGGTTGTGGTGGTAATGATGTGGTGTTGGTTGTGGTGGTAATGAAGAGGTGTTGGTTGTGGTGGTAATGATGTGGTGTTGGTTGTGGTGGTAATGATGTGGTGTTGTTGTGGTGGTGGTGTTGGTTGTGGTGGTAATGATGTGGTGTTGGTTGTGGTGGTAATGAGGTGTTGGTTGTGGTGGATGTGGTGTTGGTTGTGGTGGTAATGATGTGGTTGTTGGTAATGATGTGGTGTTGGTTGTGGTGGTAATGATGTGGTGTTGGTTGTGGTGGTAATGAGGTGTTGGTGGTGGTAATGTGTTGGTTGTGGTGGTAATGAGGTGGTGTTGGTTGTGGTGGTAATGATGTGGTGTTGGTTGTGGTGGTAATGATGTGGTGTTGGTTGTGGTGGTAATGATGTGGTGTTGGTTGTGGTGGTAATGAGGAGGTGTTGGTTGTGGTGGTAATGAGGAGGTGTTGGTTGTGGTGGTAATGATGTGGTGTTGTGATGTAAGTGATTAGCTATTTTGGCTGTGATGATGTGTTGTGGTGGTATGGTGATAGTTGGTATTGTGGTGGTAGTGCTGTGATGAGCTGGTGGTAGTTTTCTGTCCTGGTTTTAATAGTGATATGGTAGTGGTGTGTTGTGCTGGTTGTTATGTTGTTTTGGTGGTTGTGATGTGGTGAGCTGGTGTGGTGTAGTTTTAATAATGTGGTACTGTGGTGGTAAATACGTAGTTTGTGTGGTAATATGATGATATTGGTTCTGTATTGTTATGGTAGTTATGTGTTGTAGTAGTGGTGTGACGCTGTGGTGGTGATGTAACGTTGTGGTAGTGATGTGACGTTGTGGTAGTGGTTCTGTGGTGATCTAATGTTTGTCTGTATTTATGATGATATAGTGTGTGGTGTTTGTCATAATGCAGTGATATAATAGGAGTGTAATCTGGTATATGGTGGCAGTGATATGGCGGTTCTAACACCATAGCATTACCTCAGTCCTAACACCACAGCATTACAACCTCAGTCCTAACACCACAACACCACCACCACACCAAATCAGCACTACCACCACATTACTTTTACAGCCACACTACCACGGTATCATAAGAACACCACAGTATCATTACCCAGACCAGATATCCCTCCTCCTAGTCACAGGCCTGGCACTAGGGACCTGCCACTCTTTGCCATAAACAGATAAAATGTACCGGGAACTTTCCCCCCACACACTCATCATTCTCTCACTTCATGTAACTTGACAAAACCTATGACCCTTCAGGCTTTTACGCCCTTAATGTACGAGTCATAAAGGCAAGTATGAACTTTTCATACTTCCCTGTTGGGCGCTGTAAACGCTTCTGCGCTTCACCTTGCACAGGATGTAAGGGGGTGCCCAATAAACTAGCCCCCTCGGGGGCAAATCTGAATCTGAATCTGAGTATCATTACCACATCACTACCACAACAATACTACGACAGATTCATTACCACAGGTCTACAACCATAACCACCACAATACAACCTCAGCATCACACTACCAGGTTACAACGATCACTGTACCACAACACCTTCACCACCACCACAATCCTCAAATCATCACGACCACCACAACACAACATTACCACCATCACAACACTTAACTACCACCACCACAACCCATAACTACCACCACCACAACACAACTTTGCCACAACACAACATTACCATCACCACAACACATAACTACCACCACCACAACCCATCACTACCACCACAATGCACAATTACCACCACCCCCACAACCCATCACTACCACCACCACAACACGTCACTACCACCACCACAACACAAAGAAGGGGGGCTGAGCGAGGTCAGTCACCCACGCTGACACCATGACCTTTCGTCGCCCAGTCTTACCCCCTCCTCCCATTCCTACCCCTCCCTTTCTCCTCTCCCCTTCCAGAAGTCTCCCTTTCCTCTCCTCTTCATTCCTCTCTGTGCTACCTCTCCCTCACTCCTCTCTCATCACCTTTTTCCCTTCTCCTTCCTTCCTCTCCCTTCCTCCTATAATCCACACCCTCTTCTTTCTCTCCTCTCTCTTGTCCTTCTCTTCTCCTCTTTCCTATTCTTCCTTAGACTGAGAGCGTCTGTGGTTTTGGGTGATCTCGTCTAATCTTGTGCATTAACACTTATCACCGGCGGTGTCTGACTGTCTGTCTAATGCTGTCTGGCTCTTATTGTTGTGTCTGTCTATCTGCCTGTCTATCTAGCTAGTTCTATCTGGTTTTGTAGTAGTGTCTGTGTATCTGTTTGTAACTGCATGTATCTGTCTAGCTGTGTGCATGTCTGGTTTTCTGTCTATCTGTCTGTCTCTCTGTCCGTGTCTGTCTCTCTGCTTGTGTCTGTCTGAATGGATCGTGCAAAAAGACAAAAGGAAGCACAGAATGATACGATTCATACATTATATATCAATGGATTAATTCCTTTCTTCTATGATGCCCTTCGACCTGTCTACTAGTCTATGAACCAAGTTTATGTATTTATAAACACACGCACACACACGCACACACACACACACACACACACACACACAACCTCAGCATTCCAGTTAATATCAGCGGAATTAAAAAACGCAGACACCAAAATACACACAGAGTCAAACCACAAAAATTCAGACTAACCCACAAGCACTCAGCCAACCACATCAGGAGTAACTTAGTGCAACACATCCATAACTTACTGTGAAGTATATGTCAGAGGATAATATTCTTAAGGCAGTACAGTACAACACATTACGATATGTTTACTATCATTTACGAAGCAGCAATGACGAAACAATAAATGGTAACGTAAAGGTTATAGTTATACACTAAATTAACTTGAAAATCTACAGTAGGGCCCATTAGGACTAGATGCCAGTGATAATGGTTAAGTTAGTCAAGACTAAGTTGGGGCCTCTTAGGAGTGGGTTACATTATGACTGGGATAATACTAGAATTGGAGTTCGTTAGGAATAAAGCCTGTTAACACTTAGGTCTATTAGGACTAAGGCCTATTTAATCAGTTACCTCGACTTCTGAAATATTAGTGAAAAAATATAAATGGTGACAGCAGTCAGTCTGTCTGATCTTATAGTTGTGTCTGTCTGTTTCTCTGCCTGGATGGACGACTTATTAGGAACTAATTATTATCAGTTATAATTATAAAATGCCTCTCATTTGCTGCAGTCTAGGAAATATTAATACAATTAAATTACGGCTGAGCATCGATCGGATAAAAATATTAAACATCAAGGAGGATACTTCACGCAATTACTGCCACCTCATGCTCTCAAAAATCTTATTGGTGATAAAAACTGTATGAATAAACTTTTCACAATTATGGGAAATGAATACGATGCCTTTGAAATATTACAAAAGGGTAAAGATACATCCTGCAATCAGAAATTTGACCTAAATGGAGTTGAAAAGGTCTGGGATTTTTTCTGACACTTAAATTTAAATATTTTATCACTTCTTTGTAATTTCCTTGACACCCACTACTGACACAACTTTCCTCTTTGTTACAGTTTACTTGTCACAAGTCTTTGTTCTTGTTCGTTTCGTCTTTTTTTTAATTATTTTTTTCGTGATTTTATTATCATACAGACACTGACTTCGCTTTTTTTTATTCAGTACACTAATGAATTTCAGGCCCTTTTTCTTAATGTATTATAAAGAGGAATATATTATATATGAAACAAAAGAAGAGGACGCTGTCTCCCTCCATCCACTTTATCATTCCACCTCTGACCTCTGCAGAAAAATGTAACACAAGCGCCTCCTACCCATACTGGCACCCTATGGTGATTGTGTCTTGAATCAGAGTATTGGACGATGATACATATTCCTTGTTACTATAATACCGTACAAATAATGATATACCAGAGTACCGTCAATACCTTATGTCCGGTTCCTTCACCCAATTCCAATGGTTCCCAGTCCTAATGGGCCGAATGATAATTAGTAATCTGGGGTTTATTGGCACTTTGGCATATTAGGACTGGGACCCTTTTGACCAGCAAACAATCTGTAAAAGACGTTGACTAGATTATTAAATTGAAGTCCAAAACAACTCAAACTGGATTTAATAATTATTTAACCCTTAACCCATGATGTGTACACTTTCCTTAACCTTTAACCCTGTTTAGGACACTTATTTAACCACAACATTAAGACTTGGCTGCAATTCTAGTTGTTAGGTTGAAGCCTTTTAGAACTCGAGCCTATTAAGACTGGACCCACTAGGACTACTATACCTTAACCCCAATAATTAGGTTTAGTTAGATTTGATTCTATTAAAAAATGGCCTATTAAAACCTGCCTTTATCCCTAATGGTTTATGTATGTTTAGTGAGAACGGGGCCTAAAATAACTGGGGTCTATCAGAACTGGGACTGATTGGCACTTGGGCCTACCTGACTGGTTACAAAGGCATATCTTTTTTTCATGAGATTTTTTTTTAATCCTCTTAGTTACCACGGAAAGGTCTACGACAGCTGTGATACAAAGGTGACAGCCCACACAGTGCCCTATGATATTTACTCAACATTCTCTATTCACTAAGTTCTGTCACAGATATGACAAGGGCACCGTATAAATGTCCACCTGCATATAGCAACACGCAGGGAATATCCAAGCCATCATCTATATGTTAACAACCTCATCTATCTCTATCTCTTAACAATTCCCTGTCTCTCTCACTCCCTCTCAACAATCTCCAAATATCAAGGAATCTCCTTGAAAACACAGATGGTGGTAACATTCTGTCTGTTTTTCTGATACGCAATTCATCTGTCTGTTAAGGATATCGAGAAACCACAACTTGTAAAGATGATGTCGCCAGGGGGGGCGGTTAAGGTTATCTTAATGAAGATCTGCTATCCTGGCATAGCAACAATGAAATTAAGATTATTTTAATACTCTAATTATAAGTTACTCACACACACACACACACATCTAACCTTTTAATTTTGATGACTCTAGTAAAAGCATAAATAAAGTTCAATAAATTTTCCTGGTGTATCAGTAAACTATCAATGACTAATACGAAATAGGAAATAAGTGTACCATATCACAGTGACTAAATAACAATGCCATCTATATGATGGTCAGAGGGACACCCTAATATTGCTAATATTTAGGAGTTCAACACCTGATTTAAATCGATTTGTGTGTGTGTATATATATGTATGTATGCTCATGTATGTCTATTATAGTCAGTGTATGTCTGTGTTTGTTTTTTGTTTGTCTGTGCATTTATTTGTATGTGTGTGTATGTCAGTAACATTATAATACTTGTACGTTCTTCACCATTAGCCAAGTGAAAATACCCTTCTACCGGTGGTACACAGTGACGTCCTCTGAACAAAGAAATGTGATCATCATTCTTTTAACATATTAATGCCTCTATAAATATAACGTGGATAAACATCTATAGGTTTTATTAATATCAAAACACACTAATATGACCAAAGACTGTGGAAGCCTCTTGTAACTACAGTATAATGAGGTCATTACTGTCGTACAAAGAAATATAAGCAATCGATTCTCAGTAGAAAACTAAGATACGTGAGAAATAATAGTGAGGACATCAATTAAAGTATAGTATATTTTGTTAAGTATTTGATAAATTATTATTTTACCGCTGTAAGACACAGTCAGGACGGTGTATGGAGTCAGGATGTGGTGACCATTTATGAACTGTTAAATGGAAAGAGGAATGAGAGAACTTCTGTCTTCTGCTATTGGAAATTTGCTCACTACTACAAATTAAGGAAGCCGATCTAGTGGGTGTGGGTGTGTGTGTGTGGGCTAAAGAATGATTGTTGATATTTACAAACATGAGTGGTTGACAAGACCTGGTCAGCGCCAAAAGTAAGTATTTTGCACTGGTTTGTTTTGTGTTACCCGTATACCCTCCTAGGCTCACATATGTACCAACACTTGTGTCCTGTTTCCTGGATCAGATCACGTATAATTACCAAATTGTAGACGAAATTAAGTGAATTTTGATGTTAGCAGATTGGACATTTGCTGGATTTCGGTGGAGCAAAATTTAAGTGAATTTTCAATACTCTAGACTGAAATTCTAGTTTCTTAGCAATATGTAAGTGATATGTATGTGTCGAATACATACATGAATACTGTATTACTGCTTGCAGCTATTAATAACTTCTCATTGCCAGGTATACATAATGATGAGCCACATTATGTCCTTGTGTTAGGTGTCAACTATACATAATGATGAACTGTATGTGTGTGTGTGTATCTGTGTCCTTGTGTAGTGTCGTGAGTCAGATATACATGGTGATCGGTGTCTGGGTCCTTGTAGTGACATGTATCTTCGTGTGTCATTATAATGAGTCTCGGTGTATATTGGTGTGGCGTTAGGTAATCAGCTAAACATAATGATAGTGTGTATTCGTATGTCATGCACCAGATATACTGTACACAGTAGTGTAATGCGTGTGATGATCCGCCAGATATACTGTACACAAGGATGAGGTTTACTCCTGTTGTCATGTGTCACATATACAGGGTGATGAGTGTTTGTGTACTTATGTGTGATGTATCAGCTATACAGTATGTAACATGTATAGTAGTATTGAAAATGTAAAAGAGGATTTCATAGTACCGTTTTTACCCCGCCTCCCCACACCCACACACAAGTGTTTTAGGTGATAACTGAACACAGACTCTACCTGCTCATTCACGTGACTACCACCAATCATATGTAATCTTGTGTTGTATTACATGCAAATTCTTAGATATACAATTTGCTGCAATACATTCTTAATGGGTGAAAATTAACCTTACACTGTATCTGATCAAACATTAAATTACCTCCAATGTTGTGTTACATAATATATTATACTGGTCACTAGATATACTTCATTTTCCCAACACTGTTTTCCATTTTTGGGGTGAAATTTGCCCATATGTATAGTTCCTGGTAACCCATAGTTACCATCAACGTAGTACAGTACTGGTCTGTGCCACAGTCGAGGGAATATACTCAAACTTGATTTTTCATAACACTTCCATGTTTTGGAGCACAATTTGACATTATCAGGTCAGTTATATGATTACTTTTAACCAACCATGCACGGTTTTGTGATATAAAACGTTATGATTACTAGATATACAAGTTTTTTATAACACTTTAATGCATTTTTAAGGGAAAAAAATCCTACTGGAACTCACAATTTTTTTTTATAAAGTAGATGAACTATAATTAATTTTCTTTATATTACAATCACGTCTGATGAGTGAGAACTGACCTTATATATGGTCTGTTAATTAATATAATGAGCGTCAATTCTGGATATTTTTGGCCTTGATAAAAAATAATAGTTACACAATTTTCATATGATTTCAAATTGCCATGATACATTACATTACATTATATCTGGACCAGATTCTAGAATCATAAGAGTACATAGAAACTCTAAGGAGTCCAGTACTGTACAAAGTAACTAGCGACAACAATCACTTCTGTTTTACACACCAACAGTCTGCCAATCTCTCACTGTTTTATGATGAGCTCAACCTGCTGCCAAGACTCAACCATCGTATTATATGAGTTAAAGATCAAACAGCCAGAACTACCATATTATATCATGTAGTAATAGCGCCAACAGGGAGGTAACTCATCTGCTATAAAAACAACATTATCCAATGTATTATTACTTGTAAGGAAGAAGTAGCCATCATTCGGGGCATCACATCACTGTTCAGATATTAATGTAAAGCTCCTGCAGCTTCTGGCCACACAAGCTATAAGATGGACTTGTATCCTCTATTAGGTTTCAAGAAGATTACATTATTTCCCCATGAAGCTGACTGACTTCTCTAAAAAAACAGAGAAAAATAATCCAGAGGTGGACACATGTGTTGAATACCTTTCTAGGTACTTAACTAGGATGGACTTTGCCTATGAATATTAAATTAATTTAGCTACATTTAGTCTGAAGATTTTCCTTCTTTTATACTGAAAAATTATATATGTTGTAGAATTACAGATTCTTGAACATTACTTAATGACCTTGGGAGCAAAACCACTAAGTCAAAGAACAACACCGTCAACACCATCCATTACTTCCGAAAGAAAAAAGAAGAATAATTGTCCCTTGCATGGAACTTGTCAATAATCTTCGTATTTGTCAAGCCTGTGTCATCAGTAATCAGACACCAAGCTGCTCAATATTTCATTGGTAATGTAATCATCTTGCTAACACTGAGTTATATTCAAAATAATACAAGTAAATTGTTTCTTATTATACAAGTAAGAAAGGTGATACTTCAAGCGGGCCCACGTCCTAATATGTCCAAGCCATTCTTAACCACTTGCATTAGAACTTATTTTTAATGCACCCTAGCCCTAATTGTCGCCAATTCTAATTGGCCCCTAGTCCTAATGGGCCCTAATCATGATTGTTAGGTTAGCTAGGAGTGTTAGAACAGGGCTGGGGCCCAGATCACCCACATCCGTAACAAAGGAGCTGGTGCTGTTAATGAAGACCAAGTGCATCTGTTCAATCAGCCGTTTGAAAATTAATAAAAGAAAATGTATCTTATAAAATGAAAAGAAAATTTAAAATACGCATATAACAATGATGTCGACCTTTTGATGCTACACACGAGGCATCAACATGAAATGACAATACAGAAAATATCAACAATTAATGAAATCCTGAAAGTTCTTGTATCGCTCTAGAATTAGCCCAGGCAGTTCCTAAGAAATTTAAAAATAAATCTACATTGTTAACAAAGCCCATGCACCCCGGGTAGGACGGACGTACAAACCACAAAAAAAACAAAGGTTACGGTGATTCTAACATAAGGAGAACACGAAGGATCTTAACAAAAACAGGTCTATGAATCTTTTCCGTTTAAAACTAAAATTAACACTGCTAGGATGAAGATGGTTGGTGGGAAGAGGGAATTTTTTTCATTTTTTGTTTTTTTTTGTTTTAGGTGGTACTTTTTCACCGGTTTATTGATTCCAAGCACAGCGCCTGTAGTGTGAAGATCGTGAAGCGCAAATATTCTCTATCTCCCTCACAGTATCTTCATATACGGCCTAACATGTATATTGTAATACAGATGCAGAATGTCACTAAAATACCAATAAAGGAATAATAAAAAGAGAGAATTGCTGACGTAAAAGAAGTAACATCACACTATCACGAGGCACATGCGCATATCATCAAGACTTGGAGCAGTAGAAGTTGTTGCTAAATATTAAATAGCTACAGAGAAAATCTGTGTATCACTTAACAACAAAAGATCCACGAATGAATACGAAATAAAAGTAATAATTAAAGACATAGATATCATTATAAAGTAGCTATGGAACAACAAACACGTAAGAAAAAAGTAATCCAGTTGGTGAAAGTATAAACCCTTTTGAGAAACATTACTGTGGAAAAACATTCCTATTAAAGCTTCAAGGATGGATTCAAATGACCCAGACTATGTCATTATGTTTAAATGATACTAAAGATAATTTGAGAGTATACCATACGTCAACTTTGTAATATATAAAAGATCTGAATGAAATACAGATTACACGGTAGATCATATTTCAGACTTAAACTTGTATATTATCCAACTCATACATTATCAAGGTCATTGTGGTCACCACCATAAGTAATTATATGCTGGTGTCGATCATAGGGGTGTATAGATATTATCACACACTACCTGTAATTTACCAGGAACCGAGGCCGTGTTTCGTACTAAATGCCTGTATTAGCCCTTTAAGGTCACCTTTCAAGCTAAACGATAGCGGTAATTGATGTAATGTGTACACAGTATACCTACACACAGCCTCTCAGTTTATCTATGTACAGCATCTACTTCTTAACCTATCTGTCTTACCACTCATCTTTATATTACACTATTATTTTCTCTCTCGCCCCTTAATGTATGTTTTGGTGTAGCTGTTTGTGAAGAAACATATAAAATTTCGTCATTCTGATTGGAAAGGAATATTCCTTGACAGTACCGATCATAGGGAGAGAGAGTTACTGAAGAAGAGTGAGACAGAAATAGAACCTAAAAATAAAAGAAAAAGAAAGAAAAATGGGTAAATGCATCACAATTGTCGACAAACATTTGAAGTGCCAAACAGTGAAGGAGAAGGATATACACAAGGTAATAAGCATAATGTATAAAAACTAGGAAAAAAACAACAAAAATAACAGATTTGTCTATACTGTACAAACATTCAGGAAGCCATTCTCACTGAGCAATAGGCAGGACCATGATAAATTATCCCAAGTATTTATAAACAGAAAGAGAGTAGAAGAAAAAGGCAGTGAAAAATGAGAGAAAAGGGGAGTAATAGAGGCAACAGGGAGACACTAAATCAGGAGAAAGTACAATAAAGAGAGAGTAAACAAGAAAAAGAGAAGAATAAGAGATGACGGTAACAGAGAGAAAGACAAAAGGAGGAAACACAGCTAATGAGGAAGGAGAGAGAGAAAGAGAAAAGGTAAAAGAAAAATAGAAGGATTAAAAGAGGAGTGTAAAATAAAACTGAGAGTAAAAGGAGAAAAAGAAACAGTAAAGAGTGAGAACTTCTGTAAAGCACAAATACACTCTTACCTTCTTGAAAATATAGCAAGATATAAAACACAACCAAACAATATAACTAAAAGATCCCAAAGACAAAGGTGACATATAATAAATAAATTGTGCTTCAAATTGTGATGTACACCTATAACTTGGATTACTGGACATAAATAAAAATATACAGCTTGTGTGTCCGCATATTATATATAAACACATCAAATACGATAAAACTTCAAGAATGCACAAATAGTGGGTAAGCAAGGGTGGGGATGGTTAAACGATAAAAGATGTATAGAAAATATAAACAGATCTATATCGATCAAATATTCAATGATGCCAGCAGGCAGGTCAAAACAAACAGATTAACACACTTAATATTACCTTAGGTGCACTTATGTCCTTGATTATCTAAAATTAATCAAATAGAAACATGAAAAATATAAATGAAAACAGATATCACTAATAAGGAAGTGTTCTACTGACAATTTCGAAATTTATAAATAAAGTTAATTAAACTTTTATATTCTGAATCTAAAAACTATATCATAAAACATTTGCAATAAAAATATTTTTTCAATATTAAGAATATACAGTACACTGTATTACAGTATGTTTCTTAAAAAAAATAGTTATCATAGAAGCCACTGTGAGCAATATGATTTTCAAAAGGATTACTGGAAACTGAAAAATGTAAAAAATGAACACAAGTTTTGCAGCTTTTTAGTTTCCAGTCTATTTCTAACACTATACTGAATCATTCCAAAATGAGAACTCTCTTTGGCGCAACAGAATATGTAGCAAAACCTTATTTATGCACAAAGTTGTAATATGAATTATCTAGATTTTCATTGTCTTCCACCATACAAGATGTCCAATTACTTTAAGAACGTGTGGCTGATACTTCTATACCTGTTGTTATTACTGCAGATGATTATTATTCATATGCTCATCCCACTGTAATGTTCATCTCCTCATGGTATAATTGTTTCCCTCAATATACTCGATGCAGCTTGTCAGGGAAACAGCTGGCTAGTGTCATGACAAACTGTTTTTGTTTCTATCATTTTCCTTTAGATTATTTGTAATGTTATTTGTCACACCACGCTTCAGTTGCTTACCCAATATCACACTGGTCTTTCTTAACATTATACTGCATAGTGTAAATACAATATTATGCTTCAGTACTTTTCCAATTCTTTTGTAAAACGTTTGCTATTTGTATCCATTATCTATTTTGTACTGTTACTAACTCCTGCCATTTCTCAGGCAACACAGGTCAGTTGCTCAATTATAATTCCAAGCAGTTAGACTTTTATGTTCCAAGAAACATCTCGTAATATTATAATAGCACAACCACCAGCTTGTTTATAAGTTGCAGGAGCCGTGCGGTTATTTCTAAAATGTTTAACAATTTACACAACTTAAAATTAATTTCCTTATTTCCATATCTTTAACCAGGAAGTTCATTTTGTGTGGAAAGCAGCCATGGCAGATTTAGAGTTATGTTGTCATTCTGGCTACATAAGTGATATTATCATACATGCCCTCCAGTCCCAATGGGCCATAGACCTACTGGGCCCCAACTCTCGTAGGCCCATAACCTAAGTGTTAGATTATGCCACATTATGTTAAGGGTTAGCATTTAGAACTGAGGCCCAAGTGACTTGCATCCATGTCCCAAGATTTTGATCTATGCACTTGTACTGTTGTTGGCATATCTGTATATATTTTTGCCAAGCTCATTCAAGCATTGAGGTATGTGAAAAACGCTGTTGCATTAGTGATATCTACCAGGTAGATAAATGATGTCTGAGAAACTGTTGAAAAAGTCAGACGCTTATTTTGACATGACTATCCAAACATCAAAACTCACACAGACATCTCTAACATAACACAGTAACTAAATTTTTCCTAATCTATTTTGTCACATATTTTATTTAGCAATCTTTCATTAAGTAACGTTCTTCATGTCACGTGAAAACTGGCCTCAGAGTAAGAAAACTTTTGGCCCCACTATAACAAAGGGCAAGTTTATTACATATAGGGTTATCTTTTCGTTAATATATTTTCCCATAAGTATGATTCATCTGTAAATAAATCCAAGTTCATGTCATATTCTCCTCTCTCTCTCTCTCTCTCTCTCTCTCTCTCTCTCTCTCTCTCTCTTCAACGTGTACTGTACAGAAATATAATTCATACTCATTTAAATACAGTTGGTGGTCGCCTAAAATGTAATAAAAACCCTGTAATTATCTTTTATTTCTCTTTCCCCCCTCTCTCTTATTTATTTTCTTGCGGTATATACACTAACACATAATTCATGGTCATGTAAGTACAGTTGATGGGAGACCAATATATATTAAAATGTAATAAAAACAAAATTTCTCTCACTTTCTCATTAGGACATATACACACATGCAATTCTCACTTATGTTCATATAATTGATGTACCCCCAAAAATGTAATAAAATTAATAAATACCCATCTACATCATCATCACATTTATCTATATCCCTTTACGACAAAAACTCCAAATAAAAAAATAAAATTAAGTACATTTTGATGGACACCTTAAAATTACATTGGTAACATATGATGCACCGAAGTCTAAACAAGAAGCTGTAACCACTAGAAAAATAGATAATTGCTCTGTGCTAGAAACCGCGTCTCCAATATCATCATTGGATTTGTTTGTATTGTCAGATCTTCATAAAGGTGTTGTGTAATTGTTATTAATTATACTCTTTCAAACTCCTTTACATTGTTTCTCACATAGTAACTTGAAAACCAAGGTTACCTGTACCTTCTATTATTATTATTATTATTATTATTATTATTATTATTATTACATGAACAAAATAAAGAAAAACAAATATGTAAGTGATGGGAAAAATATATAAAATATAAGGACAGTAGAAAAATGAAAACCTGTCAACATACTGTGACAGACAGGTAAACAGATAGAGAAACAAATAGTTTTACGGACAGTGAGCGACAGACAGACAAAGACAAACAGACATACATATGCATGGTAAAGAAGATGTATTAACAAAGAACATGAGGTAAATAGGGGTGACAAAAGAAGTTTAAATAGATAGACAAACTGACAGACAATAATGAAGCTGGACAGATGAACAGAGAGAAAAAAAAGGTAGACAGTCGGATTATGAGACATACATGGAAACAAAAAAAAAGGCCAAAAAACAAACAGGACAAACTTTAAATATTTAGATGAAAAAAGACATTGTGAAAGGTTTGACAAATATACATACAGACAAATGTAGATAAACAGACAGACAGATAGTGAGGTAAATTAAGGCAATTGGAGGAAGGAAAATGAGCAAGTTGAAAAATAGTCATAGATTAACATAAGACAGACAAACAGAGAAACAGACAGGGATTAATAGACAGACATAAAATTCAACAGACAAACTGACATAAAACGATAGATGGACAGACAGACAGACTTACGACACAACGTATATATTACAAGTAATTAAACTAAATAGAGACAGCAAAACCAACTGGATAAATTAATATCTGAGACATACAAGTAACGATAAACAAAGTAAATACTGACGGAGAAACATACAGACATTCGAAAAAAGAATCAGACGATTAAAAAATATACTTAAAAACAGTACGTTACGCTCTTAACAGCCTTGTAACTGTTACAACGGTGCAAACAAACAAGCAAATTACCCCACCAGACAACAGTGCATGGCAGACAGGCTCACAGGCAGAGGAGGGGGGGTAGGGGTAGGGAGAGGTGGAGGGGAAGAGGAGGAGGAGAGGGGTAGGGGGATGCTAGAGACTGCGTGGGGGAGGGAGAAGGGAGGGGAGGGTAAAGGGGGTGGAGGTAGTTGGTAGTGGGCAGGGGGTATAGGGAGAAGAGAGGATGGGGATAAGGGGAGCAGGGGTAGGGCAGAGGGAGAGTACCGGGTAGGGAGAGAGAGGAGAGAGGGGGTGTGTGAGAGTGAATGACCGTTGCTGGTGCATGAGGCTGGGGGTCGACCATGAGTATCCGTCGTGTCTCATTATTACCACAACTCACTCTTCTGCGCGTCCTGCCACTTCACCCCGACCACTCTATTATCCTCGGCTATATTACCTATATCTCCTACTCGGCTGTGGTATAAAGCTATCCCCCGTGCCGTAGAGAAGTGTGTCTGGTACCCCGGGGTGTTCGAAAATCGGAAAATATGATCATCTTGGTCAGTAGCGGACGCTGTGTGCATGATGTTAAGGTAGACCGTTGCCGGGATGCTGCCACCGTCATCTTCTAATCTCCCTCCTCCCACGCCCACACCCACACCCTCCCACGCACGCCCACAGGTACGCCCCCGTGTAATCAACAGGTAGACCGATCCAATCACCGCCCAAAGGCCATGATTAACACCAGGATTGGGGATTGGGTGGAGGAGATACGGCAACGTGTGCATGGCGGAGTTGCCCGGCGGTTAAGCCGTGCCTCTCATGCACTGATGTTTCCACTGAGTTTCATCACGTTTCGTTATGTAAGTTTCTCTATAAGTTTCGTCCATAGACTTGCAAGCCCCGAATTTTTTTTTTCTTCGGACACTCTGTTTTACGTATAAGGACTTCTCTTCCGTTAAAGTTAAGTTACTGGATCTTCTTATTCTTTTCCTTCTTCGCCTATTCGCTTTCTAGCTGCTGTTGTTGTTGTCGTTGTTCTTCCTCTTTTATCTTTTTCTTCCTTCTCTTCCTTTTCATCCTCCTCCTTTTCCTCCTGCTTTTCCTTCTGAAATACTGGTGTGCTTGCTGTCGAGAGAGACACTACTGTCTTAGATAACAGACTGGTTATCATTTAGAGTCTGTCTGGCTGCCTGTCTGTCTGTCTGTGTACTAACTTATCAATCTATTCCTGTTTCTGCATTCGTATCTCTTATTATATATACCCCCTATATATATATATATATATATATATATATATATATATATATATATATATATATATATATATATATATATATATATATATATATATATATATATAAAGACAGTACAGGTATACAATGTACCACATACCAAAACAGGTACGGTATATAATATACATAGATAGTACAGGTATACAATGTACCACATACCAAAACAGGTACTGTATATAATATACATAGACAGTACAGGTATACAATGTACCACATACCAAAACAGGTACTGTATATAATATACATAGACAGTACAGGTATACAATGTACCACATACCAAAACTGGTACTGTATATAATATACATAGACAGTACAGGTATACAATGTACCACATACCCAAACAGGTACGGTATATAATATACATAGACAGTACAGGTATACAATGTACCACTTACCAAAACAGGTACGGTATATAGACAGTACAGGTAAGTACACTATGGACATAAAGTAAAAGTATCCAAACACTGAGCATAAATAGTGCAGGTGTATTAATAATGGTAAACAATAAGTCGATTCGACCAAGCATAGACAACAAAAACATAATATGCTCATTTCCAGTATGGTCCTTTGCTTAGGCTGTGGGGCTAATTAGTGATAATGAATCTCCAGACACACACGTGGTTAAACGTAATAAGCACAACACTGCACGAGGATGAAGGATCAGTTCCACAATACAGTACAACATTCACTGGTCAGTATTACAGATAGTCACTCAATCAGCTGTGTATATTTTAATTTTAACTGAATTGTTTGGTACTATTATTAGTATTACTGTGGTTAGACGCGTGGTTCAAGCCCTTTATAGACACGGAGGTATTACATTATTACAGCGTTAAATCATAAACAAGTGGAAGTACAGATATATGTAGAGGTATACAGTGTGTATATATAAGTACTGTACAGATACAGATAAAAGAATAGGTACTAACACTGGTGCAGAGACTGTTACAAGAACAGCTTCAAATACAAGAACAGGTACTGTACAGATACTACAGGTATACAGTACACATGCAATACAGAAGTACACGGCAAGACACGAGTGTAGGTTGGACACAAGTACACGAAGTACACATTAAGACAAAGGTAAAGGTAGACACAACTAAAATTAGAGTGAAGAACAGGTGTAAATAAAAGTAAAGGTACAGATGCAAGCACAGGTACACACACAAGTATACGTAGATACAAGTAAAGGTACATATACAAGCACAGGTACAAACACAAGTATACGTAGATACAAGGTACAGATGCAAGCACAGGTACATACACAAGTATACGTAGATACAAGTAAAGGTACAGATACAAGCACAGGTACAAACACAAGTATACGTAGATACAAGGTACAGATGCAAGCACAGGTACATACACAAGTATACGTAGATACAAGTAAAGGTACAGATACAAGCACAGGTACAAACACAAGTATACGTAGATACAAGGTACAGATGCAAGCACAGGTACAACACAAGTATACGTAGATACAAGTACAGATAAAGCACAGGTACATACACAAGTATACGTAGATACATACAGATAGACAGGTACAAACAAGGTATACAGATACAAGGTACAATACATGCACAGAACAAACACAAGTATACGTAGATAAAGTAAAGTGTACAGATGCATGCACATGGTACATACACAAGTATACGTAGATACAAGTTACAGATGCAAACACAGGGTACTAAACCTATACAGATGCACAGTATACAAAGTATACGTAGATACAAGGTACAGATGCAAGCACAGGTACAAACACAGTATACGTAGATACAGGTACAGATGACTACAGATACACAGGTACATACACAAGTATGCGTAGATACAAGGTACAGATGCAAGCACAGGTACAAACACAAAGTATACGTAGATACAAGTAAAGGTACAGATGCAAGCACAGGTACAAACACAAGTATGCGTAGATACAAGTTACAGATGCAGCACAGGTACAAACACAAGTATACGTAGATACAAGTAAAAGGTACAGATGCATACAAGCACAGGTACAACACAGTATACGTATACATACAAGGTACAGATACAAGCACAGGTACAAACACAAGTATACAACAAAGTACAGATGCAGCACAGGTACAAACACAGTAAGTATACAACAAGCAGATAAATACAGGGTACAAACACGTATATACGTAGTACAAGGTACAGTACATGCAAGCACAAACACAGTATGTAGATAATGCAAGCACAGGTACATACACAGTATACAGATACAAGGTACATACACACAGCACAGGTACAGACACAAGCACAGGTACATACACAAGTATACGTAGATACAAGTAAAGGTACAGATACAAGCACAGGTACATACACAAGCACAGGTACAGACACAAGCACAGGTACAGGTAAAAGTACATCATAAGGATCCTGGACTAAGTTTAGAAATTATTGTCGTTTTAGAGCAAACACAAGAGGTCTCCCCCTTCCACGTCACTTGACCTTTGACCCTTGTAAATAAAGCGAGGAGACGATTCTCTAAACCATGTGCTTCGGACAGAAAGGCACCTGGACTGGTTCAGACTTCAGAAAAATCAAGCTAAATCCTCGACTTTTGCTCATGTATATCCAAAATCGCTTAAATAAACCTAGAATAGTTCAGATTCAGATTAAAGTTAGAAAGGCCCCTCTTTTACGTTTCTATTTTCTACCTATAATCCCCTGTTAAAAAAGTTATGTAGGCTGTGTGGGAGGAGTAGGAATATACCTTGGGGCAAAGACTAAATTATTTCATTGACAATATACAGTAGATAATTTAAGTTCGGAATCCCTATTTATTTTTTATTTTTTTAGACAATGATCTCTTGTCAAATTTAAGTTTAATTCATAAAATCATTCAGGAAAACTAGTAGCTATACATCCTATTTGAATATAAAGGTCCAGTAACTCTTATGAAATGACAATACTGTATCATAAAGGCGGAGCTTTAACTTTGACACAATATAAGTGTACCAGAAAGTCATTTCTACAGTGAATTGTAATCTACCTGCGTTTTTATCATATCAATTAAGGCACATATCCTAACTAGCCTGAAGTTACTTGTCAAAGTTGCCACAAATTACCATCAAACAATGTTTAACTGTTATTCAATCAAAATTACAAGAAATACGAAGGTTCGGGAGAGAATTCTAACATTGCATTCCTCCACATACGTCCTTAAAATTACAACTAGTAGAGCGCAATTTGTCGCTTTGTCTAATTGCATAAAAAAATAAAAGGGATTGATCAGAAATATATACTTTGCATCCTTTTTTAACAAAGTTCATTTGAGTTAGTTGAAATTTTAGAGATTACTGATAATTATAAGCATATTTTTAGCCTTAAATCTTCTATGAACAAAGATGCTTCACCTTAACTCTCAAGACAATCTAATGAGAAACAAAGGAGGAACAATAATATTTATCTTATTTTTGCTGGATACAGGATATGAGAAGAATAACATAAAAGACAAAAAACAAAGGAAAAACACAAGAACAAGAAAGAAAGGGACAGCGAAAAGAATATAAAACGAAAACACGATGAAAGAAAAAGGAAAGAGAAGAAAAAGATGATGATGAAGACTAAAAAATAAGATCAACAACAACAATTTACCTTGCTATCGGGAAAGAACAAAAGGTACACCGAACACGTGTCTATCATCTACCTATTTTCACAAGGCAACAAAAACTCCGGCAGTATATTGTCTGCAAGAGTCTATGGGTCCATTTCACTGTATCTTTCAAAAGTTAGCAAATGCCAGGAACAAGAAAACCTATTAAACTTTTTCCCCTGACCTATGATTCCGTAAAACTAATAGACTTTTTTAGGTTTTACTAATATAATATAAATAAAAGTCTTGGTATACTATTTTTGTGACCTTTGACCTATATCTTATCAAAGCTATCACTGAGACGAATTTGTGACCATTAACGCCTACAATATTAACAAAATGCAAATTAGACGAGTTTTATTAAATCAACAGAGTAATAATACTACAAATATCATCTGTGTGGAGGAAGTCGTCAAAAAAGTACCTCTGTATAAACTAATGGCTAGAGTTAGTGGAAATACAATGGATTAGCAGGAACAATAATTCTACCAAACCATATTAATTTTGACCATTCTAACATTAACATTAAATATACTAATTTCACGTGTCCTATCCCTAATCCAAATATGTGTTCACTTGATAAAATATGATGTTTGATAGTCTATAATTAGAAGGGGCGTGGAAATCAAAACATAAATAAATAAATAAATAAATAAATAAGGGGTCTGGTGGTATTGGAACAAGGTATATTCCTTTTAAATTTCAGAATAATCGCACCTGCCAAGAAATAGAACCTAATTGTATTTCTGTCCGTCTGTCTGTCTTTCCCTCTGTCACGGTTTCCCTACCTGCTTTTGTCTTTCTCCTTCTTTACTTACATACACAAATGTCCATCCATCCAAAATCACATCTATTTCCCTCATTCTCACTAAATATTCCTACAGTTAGTAATCATCAAGGAAACAAAAAAATAAAAATAAAATCCTGGTAATCCAAAACTACAATCCATATGGCAAAGCTCTAATTTCAGGATTCCCAAAATACTTCGTACACCATAAACTGAGACACTGGTATTCACAATTAAATCGAGCGTAACTGAGCGAAACTATCGCGTCTCCATGACAACCGGAGGCTGAGAAGAGTTGCCTAAAATAAATTCTTGGTCATAATACGGGGTGAATCAGGGATTGAGTGGGGTGGGGGTGGGGCGGGGGTGGGGCGGGGTGGGGGTGATGGAGAGGTTGGGTTGAGATTGAAAATTGCAGAAAATTTTTTTTTTTTTTGCGAACGATGCTGCATTGATCCGAAGAGATATTATTTTTCGAACTGTTTATTATGGTACGTTGAGCCCCTATAGACAAATGTTCGTCCGCCTGTCTTTCTGTAAAACAATATTTTTTTAAGCCCTCTTTGTCTCACTGCTTTTAATTATATTTTTCTTCGTGTCAGTTTGCCTGTCCTGTACAGTATGTATATATGTTTGTATGTTAATTTGTCTTCGTTTGTCTCTGTCTATGTATCTGTTGTTTTCCACATCTGTCGGTTTGTCTATCTATGTCTGTTTGCCTGCCTGTCTGTTTTTCTGACTGTCTGTCTGTCGGTTTTTTAATCTATTTCTCTCAGCACTGCCACTAGCACCTCAAGCACCACCACCACCACCATTGAGACAAACATCACCATTAACTTACATATGAACATTAATTTCCTCTCAAATGGTAACGTTGATATTGCCTTTCTCCACAGGTGCTTCAACTGGCAACTTAGTTAGTGAAAGATACTTACATCTTTCACTAATTTTCTACAGCAAATTTTTTTTGGAAATGTAGAATTTTACTACAGGTAAAACAACCAATAATAATAATAATAATTAATAATAATAATAATAATAATAATAATAATAATAAAAATAGTAATACTAATAACAACCTGTATCTTGAAGAAAAAAAGCACAAAGTTTACACTAAAATCATGTTATGACACAGGGAGTATAATTATGTTTACAAACTGTGATTAGATTGTGCTTCAACTGACAGGATAATTAACTATCCTTCATTACGTTCAAGTTTCTGCAACAGACAATTTTCAACAAGGTTGCCCCCAAAAAATATTGAATGCATTAAACACACATGAAAAAATAACCTTCACTCACGAAAGATATTCATCAGTCAGGTAAAAAAAGGTGTGCACTGGGCTGACTGTACAGTACGCAGTTTAATACAGTCAATTGGAATAAGCTTCACGTGCTTTTCTAATATCTTCATAAAGATATTTTACGTTTCAGATGTTCTTTAAGGCTAAGGTTATGTACAAACATCTTAATAATCTTATAATCTACTTTGTGTCTTAGGCTCTATTCTCGGTGATCATTGGGAGGTGTGTGTACAGTACACTTGACTCTTGAACCATTATTACATGTTTCTCCCAGGCTGTATACAGTATACTCTTACTATAAAACCTTTCTCACTTACCTGTGTGTGTGTATGGCCCTATCATTCACAGACACTCTCATCATTGACAATCATTCACATTCTCCATTCACTATCATTCACACACACTCATCATTCACTATCATTCAAATACACTCATCATTCACTATCATTCACACACTCATTATCCACTATCATTCATTTACTGTAACTGCTGTAAGAGATGTATTATGTTACGTTGTCTCCTTATCGTTTCATACATAATTATACGTATTTTTCATTTCATACTACTTCATGCAGACACCTAATCCACTGTTCCTCTAACATACACTATACATGGGTCCAGGGTCACCTTAATGACTCTACCATACACATTGGTGCGTACATTCTCACCGTCCTTTTCTTTACACAGGAGAACTATGTCGATAATACACACACACACACACACACACACACACACACACACACACACACACACACACACACTAAATAAGATACAGTGAGGAAAGATATACTGGCATCGGATACACCAATCACCTATCGGAATACCATCCGGTGACCGTGGTACCTGAGGTTAAATGTGGGCGATCAGGGTAACGACACAATCAGAAGGCGGCAGAGGATAATTGGTACTTAGAGAAAGTCTGAGTGATTGCTGATTGGCAAGTGATTGTTAGTACCTTTATTCTGGTTGTCAACTCGGCTGAATATAACTTAACTAATGACGAAATCCGCTTCCTGCTCTGTGGTGCTGTATCCGGTGTGGGTGGAAGTGAGGATGGTGTGGGTATGTGGGTGTGGACGAGTGGGTGGTGTGGGAATTGACGATGTTAATGGCGAGTAGGTGGTGAGAGTGATGAAGGTGGTGGGATGGTGTGGGTGTTAGGGGTAGTTTGGGTGAGTGGGTGGTGCAGGTGGTATGGGTGATGTGGGTGTCGAGACTGTGTGGATGTTGTTGAGCATCTCGTGTGTGTGTGTTGGTGTTGTGATGTGTGTATAGTGGGTATGTGGGTAGGATGGTACGTGTGATGGGAATATGGTGGTGTGTGTGTGTGTGTGTGTGTGTGTGTGTGTGTGTGTGTGTGTGTGTGTGTGTGTGTGTGTGTGTGTGTGTATCTTGTGCTGTAGTGTGTGGGTATTATGGCTTCAGTTGTGGGTGGGGTGTTGTGGTCTGGAGGATAATGTGGGTGTGTAGGTGGTATAGGTAATATGGGGAGTGTGTGAGGAGTGTAGGGTAAAGGAATTGTGGGTGTGTGGACTGTTTGATTTGTGGAGAGTAGTTTGAGTGTGTGTGTGTGTGTGTGTGTGTGTGTGTGTGTGTGTGTGTGTGTGTGTGTGTGTGTGTGTGTGTGTGTGTGGATGATTTAGGTCTTGTATGTGGCGTTGAGGAACATTATTATTGTGGTTTAGGTGTTGTAATTTATGTAGGATATTGTGGGTGTTGTGGTGTTGTGGTTTATATATGTGGGTGTTGTGGTTTATATAGTGTGGGTGTTGTGGTTTATATAGTGTGGGTGTTGTGGTTTATATAGTGTGGGTGTTGTGGTTTGTATAGTGTGGGTGTTGTGGTTTATATAGTGTGGGTGTTGTGGTTTTTATAGTGTGGGTGTTGTGTTTATATAGTGTGGGTGTTGTGGTTTATACAGTGTGGGTGTTGTGGTTTATACAGTGTGGGTGTTGTGGTTTATATAGTGTGGGTGTTGTGGTTTGTGTTAGGTTTGGTTTGCATGTATAGTGCATCTGGTATCGTACCCAGTTAAAAGTCGACTGGATGTTGCAATATGTGTAGGGTAGTGCGGGTATGTGGGTGTGTGGATTGTGTAGGGTGGGTGTTGTGGGTGATGTGGATGGCGCAGGTTACGTGGGTGGGGTTGCGGATTACGTGTATAATGGTGGTATGGTTTATGTCCGTGCTTTGATATGTGGGGATGAAGTGTGGGTGATGTAGGTAATGTACTAGGTGTGGGATGTTGTGGGTGACTGCATAGCTGTTATGAGGGATGCGGGTGTGGGCTTTGTAGGTGAAATGACTGTGGGTAAAGTGAAAGGTATGAATGTGGTATAGAGGGTTGGAGTGGTGTACATTTTGGGCGTGACGTGGGTGGTGTGGGTAATGTGGGTGGTTGTGACGGTAGTAAATGGTGTGGCTGGCGTTGGTGCTTATTATGGTGTGGGTGATGGGGAATATGTGGGTTATAATGGGTGTGTAGAAGTGGATGGTATGGGTGACCAAAATGGTGTTGGATATGACAGGTTGTGTGGGTGGTGTTGGTGATGTGGGAAATAAGTTTGTGTGGGTAGTTTGGATGGGGCAAGTGGTATACTGTAGGTGGTGTGGGTAGCATGGGCAGTGCAGAGAGGTTTATGCATAGAAACGTGGGTAATATGGGTTATGTGAGTGGTGTGTGAGTGAGGTGAGTGTAAAAGAGGCCGTAGTTTTGTGTGGGCCGTGTGGATGGTGTGGGTTGGGGTGGATGGTGTGGGTTGGGATGGATAATGTGGGTTAGGGTGGATGGTGTGGGCTGGGGTAAATAGTGTGAGGTGGAGTGGATAGTGTGGCTTGTGGCGGATGGTATAGGCAGTATGGGTTAACTGAGTATTGTGGGTGGGATGTGATGTAGTTGGTGTGGGTAATGTGGATGTTGAGTGGTGTGGGTAGTGTTGATAATATAGATAGAATAAATGGTTATAATAATGTGGGTGCTCTCGGTCCTCATGTGGCTAGTGTGGATGGTGTTATGTGCACGGGAGTATGGATGGTGTGGATTGTAATAAGGGATGTAGCTGGTGTGGGTAGTGAGTAATGTGGTTCTGGGTGTAGGTTATAAGGGTAGTGTGGATAATGGTGGTCTGGGTATAGTTAGTGTAGGTAGGCAAATGGTTGGTGTGGCTGTGGATGGCTAGGTGGTGTGGGCAATTTGAATAGGGTGGATGGTGTTGGTAGTATTAGTGATGTGGATGGTGTGTGTGTGTGTGTGTGTGTGTGTGTGTGTGTGTGTGTGTGTGTGTGTGTGTGTGTGTGTGTGTGTGTGTTTCTTCCATCTCTAATCATTCTTTAATTCTTTATTCGTGAAATATAAAATCCGAATATTATTTCCTTTAATACTAGACAAATACACGTAACTTGAGCCCAAACCACTAATACTGTACTCTAGGTCTATTGAACCCTTCTTAACTATCAAAAATTGGAACCCCGTATGTCTAGGGCCTATTAGAACTGACTCCCCTAATGACCCATCTAACAACGCCCTCTTATGAACAACACAGCCATCTTTTACAGGTGAAAATGTAAATAAAAATCAACAAAGTACTTATATATAACACGAAAAATTAACAAAGCATCACCTTATTTATGATGTCTTGTCGTGGGAAGAGAAGCTAAAAATTCTTACATTAACTTAGGTTTTTAAGGTTCTAAGGAAAAAAAAACTATAATGAACGTGAAGACTTTAGAAATTGATGAAGATGTTTAGGTCTAGAGAGATCCTGAAGATGTTTATATGTAGGGAGACGTATTGTATGTAGAATTTTATACTTGTGGAGAAGTTATGGATGTTTAGGCCTAGGGAGATTCTTGAGATGTTTAGGTTAAGATGTTTATGGAGATGTTTAAACCTGGAGGCATGTCGGAGCCGTTTAGATCTAGGGAGATGTTTAGATAGAGAGAAGAGGCTGAGGATGTTTAGGTCAAAGGATGATAACGAAGATGTTTAAATATAAGAAGATGTTAAGAATATGGGAGATGACACAGACGTTTCGATCTTTGGAGATAATAGTTTTTTTGTCTAAGGAAAAACAGCGGATGTTTAAGTCTACGAAGATGTTTAGCCACATGGAAAAGCCGGAGATGTTGAGTACTAGGGAGAAAGATGTTGAAGACTAGGGAGAAAGATGTTGAAGACTAGGGAGAAAGATGTTGAAGACTAGGGAGAAAGAGATGTTGAAGACTAGGGAGAAAGATGTTGAAGACTAGGGAGAAAGATGTTGAAGACTAGGGAGAAAGATGTTGAAGACTAGGGAGAAAGAGATATTGAGGACTAGGGAGAAAGATGTTGAAGACTAGGGAGAAAGATGTTGAAGACTAGGGAGAAAGAGATATTGAGGACGAGGGAGAAAGTGAAGATGTTGATGACTAAGGAGAAAGTGAAGATGTTGAGGACGAGGGAGAAAGCTTAGATATTAGTTGGAGAATTTCATAAAGATTTTGCTGAAAAAATTGCCTAGATAATTAGTTAGGGAATTAAATAGAGAAAAGGTTGAAAAATACCAAGAAAAATAGGTTGACCTAAGATTCAACAGAAAGATTGAACTACGGAATTTGATGAAGAAGAGAATTAGCTGGAGAATTAATGAGAATTAGCTAGAAAGTTAATAATTGAAGTTGGTGCAGAATTAAGAAGAGAATTATGTGGAGAATTAGGTGGGGCATTGCGTAGCACCCCTAGACAGTAGTGACGTCATCACCTTTACAAAATGGCCGACGCGTTGCTTTCTCTCTTAACGATTTTTTGAGCCTCGGGTGTGAGGCGAGACCACCTCCCTGATGCAGGAATATGGGTTTGTTTTAACACATACAACCTAGTCACGGTCGCTGTCGTTGTTGATGGCTTTGAGATACTTTCACTGCCGAGATTAAGTAGCTTTCACAGACTCCTAATATCTTGCAACAAACTTAAAAATTATGAGAAAAAAAATTCCTTACCCCTATTGTTCTTGATGCTGCATTTACGAGGCTTATTAAGTTAGGTTCACTAAATCTTCATTTCATAAAGTCTTAAGTTTCCACAAGAGACAGCAGACATCCTTCATAAAATAATAACCTTACATGCTCTCGTCTGAGTGAAGTACTTGATGTTCACCCTTCGCCTCAAACACCGAAACAGCTGTACTGAAACAATGAATTAATCATATTTATGTTTGTTGGATTGAATGATTGAAGAAACTGTCACATAATACTACTTGGCATTGCTCACAGCTGCAGACCGATAGAAACATTGGCTGAATCTATTTTAACAGAAATTATCACGATAAGATTACTATCAATATCATTATGGTAATAGTCACAAAATATAAACTGCTGACTCCTGATGGTTGAAGAGAGATAAAGCAGTACAGTACTTGGTGTTACTCTCAGCTGTACAACGATAAAAGCTTTTACTAACTGGAGTACAAAGAAGAAGAAAAGAAGTTTGGCTTCTGTCTCAATGGTTAGATTTCATTAGGGTCTATTTGGCTTGAGACTAATCAGGACTGGGACCTTTTAGGACTAGGAACCTATTAAGACTGAAATCTATTAGGATTAGGACCTATTAGGACTGAAACAATTTGTGACTGGGACCTATTAGAATTATAGTCTATGAAGACTAAGGCCCATATGACTACTCACCACGCTACAGACGTAATTCCAAACGTTCAGTGATTTGCTTATCTATTTTGTACTGAGTTACAGAATTGTTGTTTAGATCCATAAATATAATGCTATTTTATTTCGTTGTATAGCTTCATGGAGGTACCTGGTATTACGTTTTGATGTATAGATCCATGGGAGTATTTACTATTACCGGTACAGTATTGCCCTATAGGTACAGCATTATTTTCTTCTGTACAATCTCACACGTAAACATTATTTGCTGCTCCCTGTCTAAGAGTAGATAAATAATTCCAGTTTATCTTTCACAATATCATTCTGTGGGATAGATCAAGGAACACAGACACCTAAGACAGGCGAGGAGAAAAATGGAAGAGATTGATGTAAGGCAGGTGTAGATAGTGTCAGAAAAGGGCTGAAGTAAGTAGGCATAAAAGAGACACACACCTCCTCTACTAATCTTAAAGTTTGAAGCGGGGTTTCCTTAGATAACACTCATCAAAATTATTGGAAATCTGAACGTAGAAAGACCTACAACTAATATGTTGGGCAAACACCATACAATAATACACCAATGAGTAACTCATAGATTTAATATGACAGTATCATGGGTAATGGCTTGGTTATGAAAGACACTGGTCTCCTAAATGTGTCGTACACATATTTTTGTTTCACCAGTGGGATGTAAACTTGAACAGACAACTGATGAACTATGGCTACTGTTGTCAGATAGCTGGCAATCAGTGAGATTATTCGTAGCTCGGCACTTAACGGCACTGAATTCTTAGTATGGACAGTTAAAGAAAGCATTGTGAATCAACGTGAAAGGAAAGGATTCACTTTGTACCGTTATCTTAGGTGTTTACCTTAAGGATATGAAGAAGTGTGAGTGGTAATGCTGTTATCTTAACTCTTTTGTCACTTTCTACACTTTCCTCCCCTCATCATATCCTTTCTCTCCGAGGTTTCTTTCTCCCTTGATCCACCTCACACGATAGTGAAAGAAGGATAAAGATAATCGATTGATAAACAGAATACTTAGGTGTCTGCGATAACACATAAGTGGCCTGTTAACCGTCTGTCGAGGTCCGAGGATATGGGTGTGAACTGTGACCTGTTACCAAAGTCATACTGGGGCAAGATTACAAACAGTGTACTTCTTCAGAATGGTAAGTGAGGTTAAGTGGACAAATTTTCCGATTGCGTAGACCAAATAACATGTTACTGAAACAGAAATAACTGGTTGCCAATTACAGGAGCCCCAGTCGCAATAGGCTAATTCCTAACTTTATGTAATTACTAGGATTGGAACCTTAGTTTAGTTTAACAAATTTATTGACAAAGCTTGGAGTACAGTTTGCCTATTCTGAGGAATTCAGTCAGTTCTTGACACTGAGGGTGCCAATTCGAGTCGAGGCCCATTAACAATGAGCCTCATCCGTCATAGTTTGCTTAGGTAAGTTTGGGGCCCATTAGATCCGTCAACAAAGTGTCTAGAACTCTACATGAATACATTAACATTTCAGCGTGCTAGTGAAGATGGTCTCAAAAGTCAGAATAGGGAAAAGTGAAAACCATCCTGAGGGATAACAGGAAAAATTGATGGAATATCTGGGTACAGTGTGGTCGCCCCAGACCTGTACATGATTAAGGTAAAGCTAATTCCAGGATCCGGATCGGGAACTGACCCGAATTATAAGCAGGCTATGAATCATCCAGCAGGCAGCTAAATTACAGGTAAACTCAAGAATAAATTATAAGCACAGTTGATAATTAATCATAGACGTATTTTGGGTCATATTGTAAGTAGATGATGAGTTATCTTATCAACGGACTGTAAGTCATAATATATGGAGATTAAAAGTCTTGTTATTGTAACTCCACATAGTGACTCACATAATGGAGGATGCAGTGTGAAGCAGAGTCTGTCTACTGAGGGAATGAACAGAAAAATCATTATATCTATTGATAATTATTTGATAAACAAACACTCTTGCCCAGGTATATTAGGAACTGACTCATGATAATCAGGTGTGTTGAGAGCGAAGCCTGTGTATCCAGATCGCCATTTGATTATAGAACGCTAGACGATACTAACTCGGTCGAGCGAGTGACTTTACAAACATATATTTAGTTTTGAAATCGTGCATAATCTTGATGTGCCAAGTGCTTTCACAATTTCCTCTCTCTAAGGTCATCACGTTTTGAGACCCGACACCTGCTCAGGTAAGTTGCTTTGTCTCAGCATGGTGTGTGGACGTTTCTTGAGCAGCTTAAAACAGTTAGGGTTCTTACACAGCCATTACGTGGTCTCAGTGCTGAGCAAACTTCTCCGAAATTCTGCTGTATATCATTCATTAATACCACTGCCTTCATTATTCATAACCTTAAACAGTTTCACTAGATGCAAATGACCCGTCACATTATAGGCCAGTAACTACTAACACTAAACGACCTTTATTAGTTACTAAGATTACAGATCAAATGAAGCCGTCATCCAACCTGACCATTATAACTGAGGGCCCATTAGGTCTGGGTCCCCACTATGGTTGTGTCCTAGTTCTAACAGTTAGGTTATGTTAGACTGGGATCTCTTAGGAATGGGGTCCATTTAGCTAGTCACCGATGACGGTTAGTAAGACTGATATAAGGGAAGTTCCGTTTAGTCTTTCGTATGGAAAAGGCTAATCTAGCTGCTTGGTGTCTTTTATCAGGTACTCTGCTTGGTGTCTTTTATCAGATACGATCAGTGATCTTAAACATTCCAAATTCTGTTAAATTTTATACCTGTAGTTTAGTCGCCGAAAATTCCTTTAATACCTCTTAGTATATTCAATACAATATTTGTAATAAAGATTTACTCATGGCGTCTCAGTCGGCCCTGTAGGAACATATATTTTTATTTCCTGTGTATAACATCATGAAAACGAAAATACTACTTAAGTATATTATTATTAAAACTAAACGTATGCCAACAAGTGGTCATTTTCCTCGTAAAATTCCTAGCTGGATAATGGGTGAAAACCTATAATCCTTTTCCACTTAGGATGGGGTGGGTCATGGGGGCGAGAAACTAGAAAAAAAGGGGGGGGGAGATATAACAGAAGAAAGTAGAGCAAGACAAACGGAAAGGGACAGGAAAGGGCTAAGACAACAATTAGTAATACTCTCACATGAGTCATATCTAAATATTTGGGTATTGTTAACTAATGATGGTTAAAGTACTGGACATGTTAAACACAAGTCTGACACTCTACCAGTATATATTGTCAGTCTTATCATAATTCATGCCAGAAGATGTATGTGGTATAGAATGTGATGTATCAACCTGTCCTGCGTCATGGGAGTGAGTCACATAATGTGACACATCTGCTATCAATCGATTAAAGTCTACTCTGACTTGACATGTACAGTTCAGTCTAGACCTAAGTTACCACACTTCCTGGTCATTACAATTTATGGCAGAACAAACAGCTGCCACTCATCTCAGTTACTATAAACTAGTTGAGCTACCCAGCCTCACCCAGGTGGAGGACAGGATCTCCTAACTAAAATTTTAGATCTATATCTACACAATTGTGGAAATGTACACACACACACACACACACACAACAACTATACACTGAATATATATACTTAAGAGATAGTTCAAAATCATGCGACTATGTCAGTTCAGTGATACAGTCTCTTAAGGTCATAAAGGTATATAAGGTCTCAAATCATCTAAAGCTAAATAGATACCCAAACTACACACAAGCTTAGCGTACAACTCTCTGGCTAAATTCATGCAGTTACCTAACACACCATCACCTTCTTACACCTATATGCTATCTTACTAAACCTGAATGTCTCCGTTATCTACCTAAATATCCACATAATCTCCGTAGATCTAGTTTTCTCCAACATCTTTGGGGGACCTGAGCGTCTCCAACACTTCTTTAGAACCAAACATCTCAAGTATTTCCCGGGATCTAATTATCTCCAGCTTCTTCATAGACCTAAGCAACTCCCTCATCTCCCCAGACTTAATCATCTCTAGCATCACCCTCCATATAAAACTCTCCATCGCTCTAGACCTAAACAGTCCTAAACATCTCTTTGGGTGTGGACACAGTTACCTGGACACTTGGGTTATAGTTAACATGTTTAACTGTCAGAATTAAGGGTGATTATTTTCTTCTTGATCATAATAAACCTATGTCGGCGTGTTATGTCCAGACCTTCCCTGTAGGCGATGCTTCACAGATAGATGATCTACTTTTGTCATAAGAGAGTCACTCACCCAGTCTGGAGTATCAGCCCAGTGTTCAACACCTTTTACTATTGGCTAAATTAGGTACTGTATATGTTTCTATATTTCTTATAGCACACAAAACTTGATATACAGACGATAGATCAGAACTATTTCATCTATGTTCTCCGTAACCAATGAAGTGTGTGGCTATAAATGCTAAAGTCTAATAGCAATATAACAAATTATTATTTATAAACGTAAGTCTATGGATACGACAAATAATCAGCATCTCTGTTATCGTTGTACAGTACGTATTAAAATGAAAAGTCCAGAGTAATGACGCCTTGTACCCTGATTCACTAAGTGTCTGTATGTTAATAGTATCCTCTAATTAGTGTTAAGCAACCATGTTCAGTTAAAATAGATTCTCAGTGGAATTTTTGTGTTTCAGTTTAAGTCAGCCACATACTGTTTACAGTACCTGTACGCTATACTGTGCCTAAAGCTGTAATTGTTCTAAAGTTCCTGAATACGTTCTTTATTATAATCTAACTTACTTTGTTGGTTTTTAGACACTATCCAAGGTCGCTACAATTAACCCCCTTCCATTCATCTTGCTCATTCTATCCATCTCAGTGCCATGCGTCCGTATAGAATTCCCAGTACTTTTCCACAAGCTGACGGTTGGTATATATCTGATTATTATTGATTATTTCTTCAGGAAACTGCATTGCTACTGCCTAATTATATGGTTCAAGCTTCTTCAAGTTTGTTCCCTGAGTCAGGTAAGTAGGCTGGTGATTAGGATGGCAAACAAGTCGGCAGATACGTAGGCAGTAGGTAAACAGCTTAGCAGATTGAGAGACAGCTACGGTGTAGGTAAGAAGGTAAAAACTTAGTTCAGTATACAGTATAGGTACGTAGGCTGAGACAGGTAGGTAAGTAGGCAGATATATAGTCAGGTGTGCTGGTAAACAACTATACGTATAGTATTATGAGAGAAGATATTTTGTATAACTGCATATTACCTCCTTACACTTAGTAAGAGAACACGCCAGAAAAGGATTTACAAATAACATCGAAAGTGGGATGATCTACGTAGTATTTGATCCAGGTTATCCCACGCCATAGCAGGAGAGGGTTCCCAAGAATGACAAAAGCGGTTCAGTAATTCCTCAAAGACTGAAACAAATACCAAGGTGTTAATGGTGGCTCAAAAGAGATAAACACCGATAGTTATTGAAAACCATAGCGGCATTATTTTTGCAATCTCGTGTTTTATCAAAATTTCCTGTTATGTGAACAAAGGAACTGTTGCCGTTCACGTATACGCTACCACATGTGGGCATTGGCGGTATAACATAGAATATCTTATATCAATACTGCATAATTTAAGTAGACTGAAAGAAATACTGTACTAGTGTAATTGTAGAGGTGCTAAAAAATTAGTATACAATTATTCTATAATTAAAAAGGGCCTCAGTAGCTGTTTCCCACTATGTATACTTTAAAGGTGGAAAATATATCATACCTAAACGCATTCTTTAAGCAGGCAGTAATAATAGTATACCAAAATGTATACAGTACTGTGCTTTAAACAGACAGCAGTAAGATATCATACCACTACTGTATATAATAAAGACAATAGCAGTAGCAGTTTACCACTATGTATACTTTAAACTAGAAAATATATGCTAGTATACCACTGGTGCATACTGTAAGTAAGCAATGCTATTAACATATCACAAAACAACAAGAAGCAAAGAGAAACAGATAAGATTCAGTCCATTAAAATCTATCAACAATTTCATACGTTATGTTCTATTGATTGTTTGGTGAAGATAAATACTTATGCTGCGACGTAATAAATATATAGTGGGGATAAGAACAGTTTTGTGGTCCAATGATCATTTGGTAGAGACAGGAATGGATATATCTTGTTATCCAATAAATCTCTGATGGAGTAGGGCAGATTCTAAGGCCAGATAGAGGTAAAGACAGATTCTGGAGATTAGGCTAGGACAAATTTTATGGTCCAATGAACAGCTGATGGAGATAACAGATTTTGTAACTCAACATAAATCTGGTGAAGATAAGGACAGATTTTATGGTCTAATGAATACTTAATGAAGATTTGGAGAGATTTTATGCCTTAATGTAAATCTGGTGTAGAGAAGTATAGGCCTTGGGCTTCACTAAACATCTAATGGACGTGTCAGTATTTATTCAAGATAATGATTGAATTTGTTGCCTTATAAATACCAAATAACAACAAGTACAATATTCCTGGGCTTAATATACAAATGAAGGTGACTGCAACTTATTTTGCATCTTAAATTGTTTACTGAGGTCAGTATTAGATGCCTAAGCATATCTGATGACGTCAATATTCTGTGCTTGAAAAAATATAATGACATTTCGTGTTCAAAACACATCTAATCATGTCGGATACTGTGGTGTAAAAACATCTGTTGAGGGCGGATTTTGTCAGCAAATAACCTCTTACAAGATAAAATTTTGCTGTTTAAAACGTCTAATTAGGAACAGTTTTTGCGGCCTAATAACATTCGACAAGATCAGATTTTTGGTCAAATATAACCTCTAATAACAGCATAATTTGTGGCTGACAAACAACGTATAACACCGGATTTTGTGAACTGAAAATATCTTATAAGGATGAACTTTATCGCCTAAAGATGTTTACTAAAGAGGAGCGTCATCCAGTGACAATGAAGTTCATATAAAGACACATTTCTGAGCTCTAACATGTACTGTATGCTGTTAAGTCGGGGGTAAATTCTGAACCACACTGCGAG
Source organism: Homarus americanus (assembly GCF_018991925.1). Taxonomy (NCBI): domain Eukaryota; kingdom Metazoa; phylum Arthropoda; class Malacostraca; order Decapoda; family Nephropidae; genus Homarus; species Homarus americanus. Next base: position 335,675 of record NW_024753133.1, read on the forward strand.
TTTGATGGTAATAAGGCCTAAATTAACTGGCGATGACTGATGCAACTCTTGGAGAACAAAGAGAGAGAGAGAGAGAGAGAGAGAGAGCTGTAGAATATGAACATACTCTCTGACACTAAGTACCCACGAGAAATATTTTCATATATCGAAAAATTAGTCTCGGAGAGAGTGTCTGCTACGGGGATATCTTGCCCTTGAAACTTTTAATTTAATTCAGTACAATACTTAAGTGTCCTGGATTAGTGAAAAGTAAGTTAGGATCAGAAAACTCTCCAGCTGACTTGGTATAGTAGATTTGAGGAGGATTTCTATCGTATCTGGGTTAAAGCAGAAGTTATGATACGGTTGAAGCAAGACTATCACTGTGCTGTCCATCACTGCACCAGCATCTAAACCTCTACTTCCATATGTTTGAGTATTTTGCATTATTCTTTCCAGGCGATGGTGGAAGATGATTCAAGACTAAGAAGAGAGGAGCTGTTGGGGAATGTGATAAACAGTGCGTTGCCAAAGATAGATTTCATTAATAGCTTTTGATAAACAGTTATACAGGTTCATCGAAATATAAAGCCGACGCTATAAAAGGTTACAGCATATCCCAAAAGCTGGAAATTCTTTTCCGACGACCCAGTTTTGTACATATTTTATCCGAATTTCGTAAAAATCAATAATTTTTACCAACAAGATTACAGATAAATTTCTTTTCCAGTTACATAAAGACGAACCTGTCACTAATCACCTTGATTCCTGGCTGAGGACAAAGTGTTCAATAGTTAGATCTGTAGAGGAAAGTCATTAAAATTTATGTTGTGTTGTGTTATGTTGTGTTGTCTTGAAATACGATGCTTGAACAACTAAGATCTTTGAGTGCATAGTCCAGCTTATACATCTACTAGTCATCAGCAAATAAAATTAGGAATCAGATTTCAATTTAATTAATGGAGGAAATTCTAGAGATATGTTTTTGGAGTTCATCCTAACTTTGACAATGATGTGATACCCGGCATAATGGCTACCCTTTCCTCTACGTAATATTACACAGTGGAACGTTATCTTTCTACAGGAGATGAGTAAACATTCCTGTTGTCACCATTAATACATAATGTGATCAGTCAATTCCATTCTATATATATTAATAGACTACTAAGACGTACAGTTTAGTTGTTAATTTGATCTGTCTTGGAAGGATGATGTTTAACTCCCGTAACACCATCCTGGGATGATGTTTAACTCCCGTAACACTATCCTGGGATGATGTTTAACTCCCGTAACACTATCCTGGGATGATGTTTAACTCCCGTAACACTATCCTGGGATGATGTTTAACTCCCGTAACACTATCCTGGGATGATGTTTAACTCCCGTAACACTATCCTGGGATGATGTTTAACTCCCGTAACACTATCCTGGGATGATGTTTAACTCCCGGGATGAACTGGGATGATGTTTAACTCCCGTAACACTATCCTGGGATGATGTTTAACTCCCGTAACACTATCCTGGGATGATGTTTAACTCCCGTAACACTATCCTGGGATGATGTTTAACTCCCGTAACACTATCCTGGGATGATGTTTAACTCCCGTAACACTATCCTGGGATGATGTTTAACTCCCGTAACACTATCCTGGGATGATGTTTAACTCCCGTAACACTATCCTGGGATGATGTTTAACTCCCGTAACACTATCCTGGGATGATGTTTAACTCTTGAAACACTATGGTAGAGTCCTGGGATGATGCTTAACTTCAGTAACACTATGTTAGGGTCCTCGGGTGATTTTTAACTTCAGTAACACTATGGTAGAGTTCTAGAATGATGTTCAACACCAGTAACACTATGGTAGAGTCCTGGGATGATGCTTAACTTCAGTAACACTATGTTAGGGTCCTAGGGTGATTTTTAACTTCAGTAACACTATGGTAGAGTTCTAGAATGATGTTCAACACCAGTAACACTATGGTAGAGTCCTGGGATGATGCTTAACTTCAGTAACACTATGTTAGAGTCCTGGGGTGATGTTTAACTTCAGTAACACTATGTTAGGGTCCTGGGATGATGCTTAACTCCATTAACACTATGTTAGGGTCCTGGGGTGATGTTTAACTCTTGAAACACTATGGTAGAGTCCTGGGGTGATGTTTAACTTCAGTAACACTATGTTAGGGTCCTGGGGTGATGTTTAACTCTTGAAACACTATGGTAGAGTCCTGGGGTGATGTTTAACTTCAGTAACACTATGTTAGGGTCCTGGGGTGATGTTTAACTTCAGTAACACTATGTTAGAGTCCTGTAAGGTTAAACTCATCAGCCAGCTGATCATTTATTGGTTACAAGTTTTGATGAGAATTAATTAATATTTGCCTCTTCTTGTTTTAGATATAAGATAATATTATAATTATGTGCATTAATACTGAACAATGTTTTAACTATTGCATGAATATTGTAAGTTCTGAACTGTATTTGCATTGTACTTGTAGCTATACTGTATTAAATGATATAATTCACGACATTATCCTTGAAAAAGAGACATACTGTAACTTACAATGATAAACAGGAGACGACAGTAATAATTCATAATGATTACTTAAATAAGGAGAATGATCTATTGTGAAGAAAGTGTATATCATTTAGATAATCTACAGATGGAACATAACTCATTTTGATAAACTAAAGCCGGAAGAATAATTCACCTTGTCTTAAAGAGGGTAGAAATAATTCATGATAACATCCCGAAAACAGAAGACTTTTTTCGCTTGGCCTTTGATTGCTTTATATAATAAAAGAAAAATAAACAAACTATTTAAATACAGTCTGTTAGAGGCGAGGAGGTGATAGTTTGATTCTTTTCATCTACTTCCATGAAAAGAAAATCGAAAAAAAAATGAAAAGTGACTTCCTCTTTCTCCTTTCACAAGATAATCATTCGCGAGTCTTTTGTGTTTTCCTATTATTAACTTTTATAGACAAGGAGATGCAGAGAAAGGCAGCATTATTTAACTTTCATTTTAGAGAAAGGAGGCACTTTAACCCCGGATAAAGGTAAGACACTTTTAACTTGAAGAACAGATTTAAGTAAGACACTTGACTTAAAGATAAAACAAAGAGAAAGACAAAACACTATCGATTTTGACAGGCAACACAGGAGAGAAACAAACACCTGTCTGTCCACAAGGCAAAGAACTTATTAGCCTGACGTCTTATAAAGAACGAAATATAAATAAATTAGATACAAAATTATGTCTCAGTGAAAGACGAATTCCCATTAATCTTATTTTTTTAGCAATAATCCCCCTTCTAAACAGGCCACAAGAATGGCGTCAGAGGAGCTCAGATATATTAGGATATACTGACACTTGGATCCCTTTGATAATTTCTCGGGTAGGATATTAATTTGCATTCCTATAATTTGGGGGGGCAGGATAAACGTGTATTTGTTGATTGAGATCCTGATTTATCACTAAATAATAAGTGACAAAATGAAAATACTTTTTTATTTTTTCACGATAATAATATTTGTTATGGCTACAATCCTAGCGTTCGCAAGTTATATAAACAGTGCATTTTAAGATAAGGACAGCCACAGTGCTTGTATGGTTAAGAAATACTTACAGAGCTCGAATGTTTTCGGCAACAAAAATAAGCTCTTATGACAAAGACAGTCTCAATGCTTTCAAGGTAAAAGAACAGCATATATCATGTCATAACAAGGTCATCCCCAGTGCTTATTAGGCAAAAAGGTGTACTGGATAACAAGGACAGTGCCAATACTTGCAAGGAAAAACGATGTACCTGATATAATAACCAGAGCCCTCATGCTGACAAGTCACAGGGAGAGAAGTAAGTCGTCGTCTGCTTGTACACGAATAGCAGCTCTTGTGCTTAAGAGCAATAGTAACTGTGTATTGCTGCGAGCATGAATATATATTTAACTAAGGTCATTTCTTGTCCTAATAAGGGAAAAATAATCAGAGGCATCAGAACCATCAATATGCAGTCTAATGGTGTTGTAATTACTGCTACTGTCACGGATCAACACCACCAATATGTCGACTCAGGGATCAAAAGCATCAACATACTACTATCACTTCATTGGTGATACATTCATAAACTTCAGGAGTATCCATGTATTGTTTAATCTAGTTTTTAAGCATCAGGATAATCATAGAATATCAAGATCAGTAGTAAGTCTGTAATAATTGATAAACACTGATATAGCCATAAAGAGCAAAACCATACATATATTTTATAATAAGCTCATCTGTTTTGGTGACTTGGTCAGTGGAAACAAGGCTAGCATAGAAGACAGATATATCAAAGAATAAATTCACGAAATCTTACTATTTTCAGTTCTTGTCCTATATCAATAATCGAGACAGGAATATATCCAATGTAGGAAAACATTAAAAATGGATTTTACTTGTTTTTTTTTTGCCTTTTTAGGGTAGGAATAGATCCGACGTAGATAGGAATATGGGGAAAATGACTTCTACGACATTATTGACAGGTTATTTTTCCCTATATCAATATTGTAGAGAGGAATATATCTAACGTAGACATAAGAACATAAGAACATAAGAATGGAGGAAACTGCAGCGGGCCTATTGGCCCATACTGAGATGTTAGTTCTCTTTAATATCAGAGACAGAAATACATCCTAACCCGTGACAACAAAGAAAGGCTTCCCTGGCGATTTGTCTTATGGGGAAAAAATGCTCCAATGTAGATAAAAATACCAGAAAAATTGCGTCTACGAGGCCCTTTACTTTTAGAAGGTCTCGTTTTTCCATTTTTACCCAAGTGTTAGTTTTTATGAATGCTGTTCTTGGGGTAAACAAGTGAGATGGCGCTTGGAATATTAGAAAAGTTTCTACGTGGAACTTTTATTTTCTACGGAGCCCATTTCTCTTTCTCAATATTGTACAGAAAAATGTATGAGAAACATAAACATATAACAAAAATATGCTTTTAAGAACCTATGCTGTAGGGGCCAATGTCCTTATATGTAACAATATTGTTTATAGATGCGTCCAAACCGAACACATAAAGAATGACCTTTTTAAGTCTTTATTCTTAAGAGATAATATTTCCATAAGAGATAGTTCCCCTATATCTCACTTTCTTCCGTCTTTGTCTCTAACACCCCAACAGTACAGTATCGTCAGGTCTCCCAACTACATGCAGCAACTTCACTATACATAAAAAAAGTGGTTGGAACATTGATCTTTTCTTCTTTTTACTACACGTAACTACAAAAGAAAATACTGACTGGTGATACGTGACATTAAACACACATACATTTACACCCAAGACATCTCAAATTTTCCTAGAGTTAATAATTTATCCTTTGTTCTTCCCAGATTTACTTTATATATATACAGTACTTATTAACAAATCAGTTATAAATCTGCAAGTTTAGCTATTTGCTCATTCACTTATCTAGTGAGAAATTTGTAACTTAATTGATTAATATATAAATTTATTTACTTATTTAGGTATTTATCTATTTTTAGAAGACTTCATAGACAAGAGCAAAAATGCTTGCTTGGGGAAGTGCTGGAACCCCGCCTCCCTCTCCCTCTATCACATCGATTTTTTGGTGTACACCTTGGTCTTTGTATGTATGTATGTATGTATGTATGTATGTATGTATGTATGTATGTATGTATGTAATAGCGGATGGATGCATATGTATAATTTGATGCATACTTGTGTATATGGCTATCCGAATACATTCATGTATGTATGTGCGTATGTTGACAGATGTAGGTTTATATGTACTGTATGCACATTTCTCACTCACAATCTCAACAAATTCACTGTTAAACAAAAAATACCTGGAGTCAGCAACTCTTGAGTCGTATTAACATTATCACAACGGCAATACTCATCACTGTCCTCTGTTTGATGAGTATAAATTAGTCTTAAGGATGATGAATACTCTGATGATCATACTGCCACACTACAGTTTAACCTTTGGAAGTAAGTGGAGGTTTGTGGCCAGACTCCATATGATAATACTGTACATCCAAAGTCTGTAACAGTACAGTATATGAAAATTCCTCAATCGTTGGACGTCATCAGTCACCACAGTATAATGACCATCATACCCACTTCTTAAATGATTAAAATGTATAAACTAACACCAATTAATTACAATAAAAATTCCATTAATGCCCATCGATATGTACAGACAACCATTCTGTACTATTTACACTACTTTACATCCACAAAACCATAAACAAACGAGCGAATTACAGTTAAGTAAATTCGACAACGTTAACCAGTACATCAGAAGACAAAGAAGAATTCTCTAAATGCCACATAAAACCGTAGAAATCTATCTTGACCACACCTAATTTGTCCTATCCAACCTCACCCAAACTATCCAATCCTACCAAACATCTAACTTAATTTAACCTTCGCATTTTTATTGTGAAACTAATTCCTCCGTGTATGTGCAGTTAAGCAGCCCAGTTACGGCCATATGTGTATATATTAAACTTAAGTCTTGGTTTTATGCCATATACCAGTGATGTTGATGTTATGATGCATTGTTGCGGTCTTCAAGCGTGTATATAAGATAAGGAAATACTGAACACAGTTATTATAAAGTGCACTTTTTTCAGTACTAAGCTATTCACAGGAGACAATACCAGAAAATAATTACACTTAAAAAAAAATAATGATTACACAATACCTGATCTGTTTAGTATTCCCGAGGTCTGAATAACACCGACAAAGGGCATATATTAACAAGGTTCAATAATACACAAAATTAAGCAGATATATATTATAATTCACATGTTTTATAATAAATATATACATACAGTACAACGGAAAAATCATACAATACATAGGTTTTAACATACACCATACACCAGTATAATTGAAAGGTTTATTGGAATGGTTTACATTACTCAGATGGGTGGAGATATAGCTTGTAAGTCAAATGGGACCGCTTTCTTAGGCCCCAACCTAACCTAATCAGTGAGATTGTAGACCTTAAGGACTGAGACCCATTAAAATGACTACGACCCTTTAGGAACAGGGCTTATTAAGACTAGGCCTTAATCCTATTACTTGGGTTAGATTGGGGCGTGGTAGGACTGGGACCCATTTGATGTCGCGAGATTTACAATGGTCATAACCTCACGTGTGAGTTAACAATTTAAGATCACCATCCCAATGTATTTACCATCTGTTAACCACACTGCATCGGGTACGTTTTGTTGGTCATATTTTGTAACTGGAATATTTCTGATGGGTAAAAACATGTGATCTTATGTTAAAAATAGTGATCAACACAAAAGCTTACAAGTACGGGGTTCTTATTTTGCTTGTCTGCACAATTCCCGTCTTCCAAAGGATCAACACAACTGCATCACTTTGATACAAGAACGAGTGTGTGATGTCTTACGTTGGCCCATTAGAAAGGTGCAAATCAGGTGCCGGATGAAATTATTTGAATGAGATGATTTTACTTGTGACTTTCTAGGAGGCAGCTGGTCAAATGAGGCCAGCCTATTAAGATTAGGCTCCAATACAAGTAGTTAGGTAGTTTGAAACATAATGGGACTGGGAATTGAACAATCGCCACTGCAGACCGTAAGTGTAGGGAAGGAGGCAGGTTGTGTGGCAAATAGGTGGTGCCGCTGCCAAGAGGAGAGTGAGAGCACGCGCCCTGACACACGAGGTGGCTAAGAAGTGCGCTGTCTTAACCAGAACTTACAAGTGTTAGAGCAACAAGTAGACTGCCGTAGATGGTAAAATAGATAAAGATGTGGAAGACACATTACAACTCAATATTCAGGAATTTCATTATGAACCGACCACCAGCATAACTAATCGAATCAACAACCGTCTGAGTCGGTCCGATTTGTTCCCATATAAGAATTCAATACACCCAACAATACATAAACACTAGCCCCCACCATAGTTAACCTTTGTAGTGTTTACTGCACCAGTCGCTATATTTTGTCCCGTTTCGTCACTGGCTTACACTTCATAAGCCACTGATTCCCAACCTTCTCAAATCATCTTTGGGATGATCTTCACAAAGTAACTGAAAACCATATATAATGTTTCTTAAGAAAACCGATTTAAGACGTGGGTTGGAGGGAGGTGCTCAGCGAGTGAGTCCAGAGGTTGTGGTGCTGAATTTAGTGGCAGGTAATAAAGCTGCAGGTAATGGTGGTGTCCCAGCAGAAACCTTTCCCGATACGTCTTTTAGTGTTTGAAATACGTTGAAGATTATGTCTACCTGCCTCTTATCTTTGCCCCTCTACCAGCATTATGAAGGGTGGACCAAGAGGCACACAAGTAGGGGGTAATAATGGAAGAAACTGGTACAAATAAAAGTAGAAAGCGATAAGAATGACCGTAGACAATAAAGAAATATACTCAAATATTTGCACAGTACTATGCATAATGAGTCGTCAGGACGCTATTAACATCATATCCACATTTATTTCGTCGCTTAATTTAAATTTACACATGACTATTAAGCAACTTATATTCGTCCCGATCTTAAAAAAGTAAAATTGTTTCTTCTCTCAGTACTACCTACAGCCTCATCACCCATACCACTGCCACCTCTCATCTCCTACAACTTGTACTCCTAAAAAGAATAGATTCCCTCCTTACAATAAATTCTTGGTTTGCCTTCAAGCCAAAATATGTGTTTTAGGTAGAGGACATAACACAATAGTATATAGTCAAGTGTATATTCACCCGGTTCTCTATCTAATGGTACCTGAGGAAACAGTACCATCAATATGATTCATTGTGTATAAATATGACAGTAAAAAACAGCAATACTCTGAACGAGGCACAAGTTTGTTCAAATCTAGAATATACAGTTGTCTTCCCCATCCTATCTTCGACTACTAGACAAGTTACAGGATCAGACACGGCAATTCATCTCAAGCCTGGACACAAGCTAGCAGAACCTGTTATCCCAAAACAGCCTACACCACTGATGCGACGTTAGAAGCTTTGCTGTCATGTTCCAGAATAATATACTCAGAATTCTCGACATGCCCAACTCCGAGGGGGACCAGCAGACAGTTTATACCATAAGAACCATAACCATTGACAAATTTAAGATGATTTTTATATTGTTTTCATCATTTCGAACACGCTTCTACAATTGATAAACCTTTAGGGCCCTTCAGTCTGATCTGACACTGACAGTCATGTAGAAATAAGTCATAAATACATACCCACGATTTATGCATAACAAAATCATAACGCCGTAATTCATGTTATATAATGATAAAGTTACAAATCAGTCATGTAAAGATAATAAAGATATTATATTACAAAACCTTAATAACACTAAAGGGTAAATAAGAGCGGATAGACTTTCAAATAACCCGAGGAAAAACGACAACTTACGGCTAATAAATAATCAGGGGTAGAAATACTGCTTTTTTCTTGTGGTACGCAATTTGTTCCACCCCTTGTATAAAACAGTGTGTGGGAGACAGACGGACAGACGGATTGACGGACACACACACACACACACACATAAGGAAAAAGAAAATCATTGATGGAGAAAGAGGGATAGAGAAACAGCAAAAGGCGGAAAGAGTGAAAATCAAAGGATAAAACTGAGACACAGTAAGAGAAAGAAACGAACTGATAAACCAATGGTGAGAAGCAGACGGTGAGAGGAGATAAACTGAGACAGAAACAGAGAAAGAAACTAAATAAGAGAAAGAAAAAAGAGAGAGAGTAAGAGAAACGAAAGATACAAAGGTTAAAAAAATCCAAGAACTTTATTTAACAACATCAACAAATACAGCTCAACATACAACTAATGAGGAGAAAGGTGAGATAAACTGACAGAAGAGAGACAAAGACAGACGGAGTGAGAAAAAACAAGAGATATTTAGACAGAACGAAGTGAAATAACTCAAGAAACAGACAAGAAGAGGGAGAAGAGAAAGAGATATAAAGATAGAGAATAGGGTCAGAGAAAAATAAGAAGTAAATTAGTGAGATAGACAGTGTGAAGGAGAAAAAAAAAGAGAGACAGGGAGAGATAGACAGATAGTCGAAATGAGAAGAAGTACAAGCAAACGTTGAGAGAAAGTACTGTCTGAGAGGAAAAAAAAACAGGAAAAGTTATAGATACAAAGACAAAAAGCAGAATGACAAAATGAAGGAAAACAGATAGACATTGTAGAGACAAACGGAGTGGATGCAGGAGAGAGAGAGAGATGCAGATTGAATAATAGTGAGACAGGGACAAACAGGGTGAGACAGGCAGGCAGAGAGAGAACAGGTCGTCTCCCAGCCCAACTAATAATCGCCAGTTTCCTCTGCGTCAAAGTAACTGACTCTTCCTCCCCACCATCTCTAATTTACTCTTATCCGAAATTAAAATTTTTTTTTCTTCAACACATTTTGTAAATTTGTTTAAATTACCAACAGCTGCTGCAGGCACTTCTAGACCTCGCTATTTATAGTACCTGAAGGTGTTTTTCACAGGATATCCGGAGGGGTGGTGGTGGTAAATGATGTAAGAGATAAATGGTAATGATAACAATGATGTTGACCTACAAAAAATAATAAAACGAATAAAATGATAAAGACGAAAATGAATAGATAGAAGATGAATACTTTTTACACACACACACACACACACACACACACACACACACACACATACTGTACGTTGGAAAAAAAAGTAAAATCTTAATTCAAATTTTGGCCAGGTGAAATGTTGTCCTTTCTCCATAAATATTGGCAAAGAACTCGAAACACCGGGAACTAGTTGTGGCTGGGAACTCTTGATATTTTGAGCACACACACACACACACACACACACACACACACACACACACACACATTTACACATCCACGCACACGCATACATAGCACCCACCTGCCAACTATCCCTACCAATGACCTGGCATAACTTCCACACCACCACCGCCTCCACCCTGGCACCACCATCACCCTAGTATCGCCTCCACCATCATAGCACCAACACCATACTAGTAACACCTCCACCCTAGCACTAACACCATCCTAGCACCACCTCCACCATAGTACCACCCTAGACCTCCAAGGACCACCATCACCCTCCTAGTAGCAACTCCACCCTAGCTAAACCTTCACCACATCACGACTTATACCATAGCACCATCAGCACCCTGGCAAAACAATCGCCCTCATACCACTTTTATCCTAGCATCACCATTTAACCACCCTTTAACCACCCTAGCACCGCTTCAATCTTAGCACCATCGCCAAAACCATCACCTAGCACCATCTTCCTCACCCCCTTTAATGGGTGACGTCGTGTAGTATCACACAAAAGTTAGCTCTTTATGACTCATATCGTGTAATATCACACCCGAGATTCCTTATAATGGCTTATGTCGTCTATTATCATACAGTAGTCTTCTTATTCCTTTTTATGGCTCAGTGTGTGTAGTATTCCGCCCAGGAAGACTCTTTATGGCTCCTGCCGTGTGGTATCATGCCCTAAATGTGTCTTTATTGCTCACCTCGTAACAAGAGACTCAGTAACCCTGGTATTCAACGGAGGTTGCTAATGGTCACGAAGATGTTGATTGTGTCGTGAGGCTGTTGATAACCTGCAATTTATACGTCAAGGATCTTGGAATTAGGTATGGCCTTCACACCCACATCTCAGGTTCTGTTCTTAGAGACAAACTCAATTCCCGTCCGGGTTTATCCTTCGTCTGGTGTATGTGTAAAATTCATGTCTTTACTTTATCCATGTCTGTGTGTGTGTAACTGTATGTGAGTAGATCTCAAGTTAGGAAAATTCAATTTTTACTTTTAGTCTGGGTATTTCAAGCAAGAACCTGTTCAACTATATACGAATTTATTCAAAGATCACAAGTCAGGGTAACATATCAAAGTCAGTCATAGATAATGTTTACAGGTCAAGGTCACAGGTCAAAGGTTACATGTCACGCATCATAAGTAAAGTGTATAGATCAGGATCACTTTCAGGGTCACAGGTCAAAAGACAGAAATACAAATACAAATCATAGGTAAACTTAACAGACGAAGGTCACAGGTCAAAGGTCAGGCGTCACACATTAAAGTCAAAGTTGTCAGGTACAACTGGCAGGTGAAGGTCACAGGTCAAGATCAATGTTTGTATGCTGATCAGGACTGAGTTGTACTCCAATAAACATCATAAAGATGATCAACTATCTATGTATTTCTCCTTTATAATTCAGAGGAAATGGTCGTTAGGACTGTTTGTTTATATATATATATATATATATATATATATATATATATATATATATATATATATATATATATAAAGAGGAATGTACTCGCCTACTCAGTTTCTACGAAGTTTAACGTAAAAAAAGAATGAAGCTCTTTGGCAACAAAAAATTCTTGTAACTAAATTAACATACGACAAAACTGTATTATATTTCATCGTTTATTTTAAATTCTGTCGATATCTTTATGCATGAATATTTGGTTAATGTTTGTGAATACCCTGCTGTTATTCTCATTTTTTAATATACTTCAAATATTTGTTTTCATCCTGTTGTTTGTTCCTTGTCGATATCATCCCAAACATTACAGAGGCTGTTGTTCTTAAAATGGGGTTCAATTAAAATTTAACAGAACTTAATGAGGATTGTCATATCCGGCAGGTGACCGACACACACTCACAGCTCTTTGTTTCTCGCTCTCCAACTCTGTGTTAAGTAATACTTTCTACTCCTGATGATATCTACCAAATTATAGGCAATATAACGTAATGAAGAAATACAAAAGATAGCTTATTATGCAATGCTATTTTATTTATATCTGTTATTGAAGAACAAAATAATTTTATACATAAACAAATAAATAACAATAATAAGTAACTGAATTATAATGAGAGAGAGAGAGAGAGAGAGAGAGAGAGAGAGAGAGAGATACTATCAGACTTTATATCATGAAATATTCGAGTCGCATGGTATTAGATCACATACATATATACATACACGAAGCCTGTAACAAAGATATGTCGAACAAGGTTAGGGTACCTTGACGAGTTATGTCACATGTGCTCAATGTTTTCCATCATCTGATTAATATTTCGTGTTGGAGAGCTGGAAGTCACTGACATCAGAGTGCCATGACTAGCAAGGAAATGGTAAGGAAGATCAGTCAAACTATGATTACAGAATTCAGTGCCATGATATTCTACATCTGATGAAATAAAGACAAACAGTAAAACCTGCCTATAAGTCCATCTAATGAAGCTGTGTCTGTGTGTATGTGAATATCACCAGAACTTGGAGAAATATCATACTGTATTCTGCTTTACTGAACAACGTTTACGGTTACAGTGTATACAGTACTATCACCAGTCGAGTATGTAATACATACATAGAACGTAAGTGACAATTTATTAATAACACTTATAGTTATATCTCAGTCAGTCATATATTAATATTAATATAAATAACAATGGAAGAAAGGTGGTGGATGAAAATTCAGCAATAAAAATCTTCTATTGCTTGTAAATCACAATCAAAAGAACACGTACAGCTGAATGAAATTTTTTTTACATATATAGCTGTATAGGAAAAATTTTGGTAAGAGGCAAGGGGGTCAACCGAATAAAATATATTGAACTTTACATTAAAGTTACCATTAATAGTTACTTGTACGCAGCCCCAATATAGAATAATTTCCTATTCATCGGTATGAGAAGAAGTCAGGTATAGAGCTACTGGCTCAGCTAGAATAAAAGTAGCACTATAAACGTGAACAGTGGCCAATCCCTTCCCCCTAAGACTTACTGTTATCAAACACAAACAAATTTAGTTGACAAAATCGCCACCAAGACATAACATCAACCCCAAACACTGTAGAAAACTGTATGATCTTAAGGTATGCGATGCAAGTTTGAAGAAAGTCGGTTCAAGTGTTACAAAGATATCGACCAGAAAAAATCCCTAAGATGATACGGCAATCATTCATTCTATCACACACTAAGACGAGTGTGTTTTATATTTGACGCATATCAGTTAAGATGGTGTCAGGATATCGCCTCGAAGAGATGCTCCATCAACGAGAATTATAGCAAAAAGGTTTCCAAGGTGACTCCTGGAGAAAACAGAAAAAAAACATTGCTGACCAAGATCTCAAAGTACAGTACAGTATACGTGTTACAAGATCTGGAAAATATAGGTCGAGGCATTATGAACACACTTAACTGTGAAAAGTTTATCACACTGGATCACATGAAAATGTCCTGATGTGTGTGTGTGTGTGTGTGTGTGTGTGTGTGTGTGTGTGTGTGTGTGTGTGTGTGTGTGTTTAAAAGTAAGCATATCCAAACTATTCCTAAGCTACTTGTGGTTATATTCAATTTCCACCGTCCCCCATGAAGAAAAAAGTCCCTTGTTCAGTACTGTGACCAAATTTCAGTTTCTTCACTCCTAAATTACCAGAGCTACAGCCCTTTATTACGTAAAAACAAACAGGCCGACAGAACTACTACTAAGTAGCCCCATTTCGTAACTTATGCTCTTGGGGCAAGTGCTTCGCGTGGACACTAGGAGAAGGAATGAGAGTACCAATTAATCGAACAAGTTTAAATCTCAGATGACCTTTAACCGCAAATGATTAGTTACTAGTCAATTAAAACCTGTTGTTATCACCACCACACCCTCCTGAACTTCCCAAAGCTAAATAGTATTGGAAGAACATAGATAACATAATCACTCAAATGATCTCTAACCCAAAGTAATCAACAGCCAGGCAGTGTAATGCTTCGAGGCACTATGTATTATCACACTACATGCTTCTTTATCATCTAACATAGTTTCAGTGTTTAAGGTTGATCATATAATGGCATTAAAAGTTGTTTATATCCTTTACATCAAGTACTATTCTTAAAACATTGATAATACTGTAATCCCATCAATGCCCTTCTCTCTTATAGTATGATGACGGGAAGACCTTATTACGAGGACAGTTTTATCAGAAAACACACACACACACACACACACACAGTCATATCCATTTGGAAAAGTCTATCAGTATCAAGGAAAAAACCTGATTAGCCCATTTTTAGGTTAAATTGCAAAGATATAAAGTTTCCAATACAGTGATTGAACTCCAGAAACAGAAAAAATCTAATGGAAATTAAGAATAAACTAATGAGTCTTGGACACAATATTGAATGAATACAAAAGAAATAACCATTGTATGTGAAACAAACGCAGAAAAATATGACAAAGAGAAAATTGAATGATTAGTTTGATATATTTTCCATATCACAATTACTGATTTACACCCCAATAAGAATATTGAAAACCAGCACTTTAATATTTAAGCAAAATATGTATTCAATGAAAAATATAAAGTGTGGAGCGTAGAACTACGTCTCTGTTCGCGAATAAAAGCATCCCCAGCCACACCTTCACTATACAGTACAGTAGTAGATTATGGAGCACGCCAGTTTCTTGTATGATTAATGTTAAGTGTTCAAAACAAAGATATACCTATTGAAAATAAAAATTACAAGATGTATGAACGAACATTGTCGTCTGTTCTTAATAGCTTTCACTTTACAAATACTAAATCAATAGTCAGATTTTCTCTCCGCTAATGTACGTTAAAAAAAAAATAATAAAAAATCTATACAATAACCAGGTGTTTGCTGCCCAAGGCTCTAAATTAAATTTAGGTAAATTAGTGCACTATATTGTAGACAGTTCTTTGTGTTTATATGTTCAGCATGTGGCGGGTGAAGTATAAAACGACACAACGGTTATTGACGTTATTCCAGCTTAAGTGGTCTTCATTAACACTCCCACCCAAGGAGAGTAATGCCGAGTGTCTGGTAAAGACGTAGGTTCATGCAGTACCGCCATCTTCAGTCAGTAGCAGTCCACTGTTTGTTGAAGACCTCCCCCACATGACCCCAAAATCTTGTGTTGGGGCTTTCCTGACAACTGTTTAGCCCCAGAACTTCCTATTTTCATCTATCCATAAAACAACCGTTGTTTTCTTATCTCTTAGAATCTACTGGGAATCTCCTTTGTCCCTTATTAATCTTTCATACTTGCAATATGTCCTTCACTTTATTGCTTCACTTCTTTTATCCTTATAATAATATACCTTTCTTTTATTTGAGATCTCTTCTATTCGTTTGATCGTCATGATATATTTACTTTACTTATTATATGCGAAGTATATTATTATTCCAAATTTCATTCATTTACCTATTATTCGAATTGCATGTTTGGTTTATTTACAGGTTTATGGATGATACAGTACCTCACATTACAGTATGAGTCTTAGAAAGGCTGAAATGCGAAAGTGGCAGCAGACAGATCCTAATACAAGAAAAACAAATCAACAGTAAACGTAAGAGATCTTCCGTTGTATTCCAAGAGACAGGAAAAGAACAGATTAAATAACAGAACTCTCTCTCTCTCTCTCTCTCTCTCTCTCTCTCTCTCACACACAATTAGTGTATGGTACTACCTTCAAGTATTTCATACATCACACAATTAGTTAAGTAAATAACGTCCCTAAAAACCATGAATATATTAAATTAATGAGAAATTATGACCGAGATTTTATATGTATGTATATTATGTATTATGGGGATACTTAATGCCAGACTTAATCAAGTGATATTTACAAAAGTGGACATAAAAGCAATTACTGTGTGTAGACAGACAAAAGACTGTACCACCCTATAGAAGCATAACACCAGTACTATTCTTATAAACCTTTACTACACTAACTTGACCCCAATATAAGTAAGGTTTAGTAAGGGTAATGTAGTAAAGGATGTCGAGAATGAAAAAAGAGTTAGTTTTAACAATGTTACACTAATATTCAATGAGTTTTCAACAAAATTACCAAAAAGTTTTCCTTATTTGGCAAAAACATCCGTTGCTTATAATGACTTAACGGTCGAGTATCCCTAAAAACCGTGACAGGTATATGAGTATGCCTTGCGTCTTAGGGATAATCGACCGATTAACCTTAATAAGCAGCCGATTTTTTGGTCAATTAAGGAAAAATTTTTGTCGTTTTTCCTAAAACTCATTGAAAATTAGTGCAACATTAGTAAAAGTGACTTTTTCATTTAAGACGTCCTTTGTCCTGTTAACCTCACCAAACGTTACGAGTTATACATTAAGTTTATCTTACTTTAATATTAATTAAGTTACTTAGGATGTGAAGTGCTAAGATAGTATTGTACTGATGCTGTTAATGTAGAGTTTGTATTGTGTTTATTTTCATAATTGTTGTGTAAATAACGAATAGAATTTACGCAAAAGAGAAAATTCAAGTGAAATACATTACAGCACGTAGTATTTGACAATTAGCCTTAACACTGCATAAGATATGTTTGTTACTTTACAACAAGGGTGAAAATATTACTTATGATGTATGTATATTGTGCGGTATGTAATGAGTTTGGAGCAGGTTAAACACAATACAGGTGAATGAGTTTGTATGGTTTAGAAGTATTTGTATTTCATATCTATTGTAGGTTTAAAATTTAAGGATACAGCCTAATTACAGTTTGACGCACTATTATTTCAATAACTGTAGGAATCCCTGTACTTTACTAGGTGTTGATGTTTCTCAATAAAGATATGAATCTGAATCTTGCTTCTTACTTCTGGCCATGGACTTTATTGCTTCCTATTAATTAAGGACAAAACATATATACAAGGCGTCTTTTGAAGCCTTCGTTCTGCCATGTGGATCATCTCGACAACTGAAACGTTAACTGTTTATTTACCCAGAAAATTACAGACAACAATGGTACGGTAACAACACACCGAGGCCGTCTAAGAGCATATAACACTACAATCTTTGTATCTTAAACTTCCGGTTAAGTAAACGGCGTACAGTCGTCCCTATAATCAGTTCCTCTTATCATCTTTGCTTCATTTTAAAATCCTCACATAGTCCCATAATCTCTATATTCTCACCTAACCTTCTTACACTGCTATAATCTTTCATTCCTCTATAGCCCTTGTATTGTCCTATAGTCTTTATATTCTCCTATGATCTCAGTATTCGCCTATGATCTTAATATTCACCTGTAATCTGAATATTCTCCTGATTTTAGTATCCTTCTATAATCTTAGTATTGTCCTATAATCTTGATAATATCATTGATCTTCTTATCCTCTAATTACCTTTTCACTTTCCTATAATCTTTGTGCTCTTAAAATTTTTTCTTCTATAAATTTCATATAATATTTGCATTCTTCTCTTGTAGTCTGCAATTTTCTCCTATAGTCTCTGTACTCTCCTATGATTTTTTATACCCTCCTACATTTTTTTTCTTCTCCTATAATTGTTATATTTTAAAATAATTTATGTATATTTCTATTACGTCACGTGTGAATAATCCTCAAAAAATACCCAAATCAGACGGAACGGTAAAGCCGTATAATTTTTGGAGTCAACGTCTTGCTAGCTTAATACTGTACCCATCTTCCCTGACCAGACTGATGGATGATATACGCAATTGAGGAATGTTCTCTCTCTCTCTCTTTCGGGTGCAGCTTAATCTTGTTGACCCTTTTCACAGGTGTCTTAACCCGTCTACAACTGAATGTCGAGCTTGACTGACCTCCCTCAAACTACCGGTATACAACATGCAGTTTTTCTAGTTGAAATTCTCGCATACTTCTTCGTAATTGTTGTATTTCTTAAACAATTAGAAGTTAATACAAAATAACGATTATAATTTGCGGAAAACACAGAATATGTCATGCATATCTTATCATTGATGCATTGCTATCTGTCTCGCATGTGTGTGTGTGTGTGTGTGTGTGTGTGTGTGTGTGTGTGTGTAATGTCTAAACTACACGACCCTGAACCTTGTGCCTGATTGATCTTCAAACTCCACACTCTACTAGTGACTCAGCAGTATATAAAGTGTAGGAGAGATGTTCTTTATATCATGACTTACCTAAAATAAGAACATTATGTATATAATTTATGATGAAGAACTCAAGGACAATATATTTTTTTTACATAAACTCTGAATAAATAAGAAATTCACAAAGTGCCTTCTTCAAAAACTGCTTCCCTCTATATAGTACAGTACATAAAACCGGATGATTTTTCACACACACACATACATACACGCACACACACACACAATTTGTTTGTGTGTGTAACTAAGAGATCAATAATATAATGAAACAAAAAAATCGAAATCCCTCCCTCTTCCACATTTTTTGTTTTTGTTTTACAAATGACCTTTGTCAAAACCAAAGACGAGAATTCCAAATCGGTTCACTTCATTCTGGGAGGCTGTTGCTAGGTAGGCTAGTTGGTTATGAAGTGGGCTGAACCCTCACGATGTGTACAGACATGTATAATAGTTCTTATTATGTATCTCTAACATACCTAATAAATGCATCAACCTGATGAAAATGTTACTAAGAGGACATCATTGAGTGATTTGCTTAAGTTTGTACGAGTAATGATGCTTCTCAAACCCTTCATATCAAGGTACTCTACTGTACTGTACGGTACTGTCCCAAAGTGGAAAGAGCGTAAGCTAGATTAGTTCAGACAAACAGAAATGGCAGATAAAATGCTCTTATTTTCTACTGTAAAGCAAAAAGAAGATAAAACACATCAGAAATCAGTATTATTAGTGTTTTTGTTTCTCAGTATTATCATATTTGACTTCTTCCAAAAATATACCCAACGTGTGCCCAAGTCTTTACTGACCCATCTACTAATAGAACCATCCTAATTCCGGAGTTAGAATAGAGCCTATTAAAACCAATGACCTTAGGACCAACAAATCCCAGAGAAGACCAAAAAAAAATACAACTGGACACTGATGACCAAACCCACTATTTCTATTTCGAGACATTTATTTTAACTTTGACTTCTGTAAAATCAAAACACATATTCAAATTTATGTGTACAGTAGTCTCATAAAATAGAAGACTAAAACCGGATGACTTTTTTTTTACCTTTAGTAATTATTAAGTCACAAATACTGTTATGAAGATCAGGATCATAAGCATGAGGAAGAAACAGTGAAAGCAAGTGATTTCTTTCGTCCTGATACACAAATTTATGTTAAGACAAAACCGATGATAAAAAGCCTTTAATAACGAGTAAAAAATCAAATTTACATAAAGCACCATTTACTAAGTTCCTCTTTCTACAGTAGATAAAGAACAGCTTTTAAAAATAAATCAATATATTCCTCGAACTCAAAGCAAACTGTGGCATAAGCATTGAAAGTCCCAATGAACATAAGTGCTTAAAACCTTTGCTTAAGTCTATGCTTTAGGAGAAATTACTTATCCCAAACCAAAAAAATGCTGAAACTTACTATGGACAAGACTAAATCCCTTAAAAAGTAAGTTGCATCTTTTGGAAATGTTCAATAAACCATACCAAGAGAAACTAAAGCTCCATAGCGGTTTATGATGTATAAATGGTATAGCTTGAAAAACTTTATCAATTAAACCAAGATATACTGACACTCTGTGGGCAGCAATTTGTTCTTACACTAAAATAAAGCTAACTTAAAGATACTGAAGCTCCATTTACAAACTTTCTAAACAATAAAAAATATTCCCATAGACTGCTAAGCTGTCCCTCTACATAGTTATTAATGAGATTACAAATGAATAGCACAGTAACTACATCGAAAAGCCACCAAACTTTACAAAAGTTATAAGTAGAGTTATGAGTAATATGACAAGAGCAACATCAGAAGAAGCTTGTGATAAATCTTTTAATTTGTGTGATAACTGTCCTCATGATTCTAATAAACCTTAAACCCCGAAGAAAATATGTTACTTGCCCCAAACTATGTAAAATTCTACAAAACTGATAATTCTAACAAAACTCTGCTAAAACTGAAAATAAACCTGTTAAATCGAACAATATTCGATAATTGGTATGAGAATGCTTGAAAACCTCTGGTTTAACCAGAGTTTAAACCTAAATACTTTTATAGGGAAGTTCTTTGTTTAACCCCAACACCAAGAAAGTAATGTATTTAATGTACCGGTTTTATAAATATGTCCCTATAACTCCAATCACATAAGAATACTGTAAGTTTAACCCTGATTTTTATACTTGAACACTTCAAAAGGTTTTACTTTGCTATTTGGGAAAATCTTCCTCAGGTTTGATCAAGGTTTGTGTTAAGCTGGTTTTACTTCTCTACAGGTATATGATTTTAGTTTTAAAAATCTAACCCAAGCATAACTCGGATTTAAATAGATTTTATGATTAAGATAACAAAAATTAAGGGCAAAGGAAAGTACATGTAATCCTTAACCAAGTTTAAACGTGAGCCTTGCATCTAATTTCACTATCGATATAACTTTTACTTTTTTTTATTCATCCGAGGTTAAACCTCACCTGAAAAGTATTAAAAACTTACTCGGATATAAACTTCAGTGGTGGAAGGTGAACTGTTTGGTTTTAGTCTCAGTATAAATTTAATTTCAAAAGACCTAATCCAGTTTTAGAAAAATAGTCTCAAATCTGACTGTTCGGGTTTACACTTAAGGTAAGGAGGGTAAACAAACTGGGTTTAATTTCAGTGTAAGTCTAGTTCATGATTATTTCAATGTCTAACACCAAATTCCAACTAGGGTTCTGGAAGGTAGAATGTCTTCTGATAGGTTTAACTTTCAGTCAAACTGACTTAAAAAATCTAGTCAGGGTTTGACCATGGCTTAAACCTGAAGAAAACAAATATTAATATGTCCAGTATACAGTGTAATTTTAGTTACCCAAATTACACCAAACTTGATCAAGTTTAAACTTTGGTTTAAGAAGGAAGCGATGCCCAGCGACCCCTCCCTGCCCCCTCTGTCTTTGTTGCCTCTCATACCATCCCGTTTACACCTCCATCCTCCTCCTCCTCTTAGTCCAACCTGTCGGTAAAATTCTTCTTATCATAGAGGACCTCGTAGAGAAGACTATTCTAGAATGTCACAGTGCTAAGGCGCTGAAGACGGTTCTCTTCTGCCGCTCTCCAAGAGTAGAAGGAGCAACATGGCGTTTGACAAAGAATTATCAATTAAATTTGTAGTCAAATGTCATGTGCTTACTGCTGCTGCAACCAGCCCCAGCAACGCCCCTCCTCTGGCCCCCATCATTCATCTCCCCCCACGTACCTCCCGTCCTTCTCCCCCCTCCCTCACCACCACCAGCTCTCCAACCAGCCAGCTATCTTCTCCGCCCCCCAGCCCCGCGTCATGCGCGAAACAACATCGCCCCCCACCCCTCCCCGACCCCATACGCTCCAGCCCCGCTGGAAAATGTTTAGCCATAAAATAATCACATAAATGCTGTAACCCTCACCATTTTTCATTCTTCCATTTCAACCAATTCAGTGAATTTTTTCAGCTTTTTCCGCCTCGTAGGAATATATAATTTTTTGCGCCTCAGCATCTAGGTAGGGCCAGTAGGAGACACCGATACTAATGGTCTTCCACATCCACCTTGTTTTCCCCTTCAAGACACGACTCTTGATTACTGTTCTTCCTTTTTGTCACTCACTAAAGCGCAGTTGGTATCAGGTGACAACAAGGCATCCCACGAAGACGACGACGTGCACGATGGTGGATGTACTGAGGTATTAGTTCAAGGCTTCAAGAGGTCTGGTAGAGGGACCTTCCTTCTTTCCTTGACGGAGATGCGACACACACCGACACCGTCCCTGGCTGCCCCGACTCTCCAACTCTCATATACACAGCCACTACCAGCCTCTCCCACACCCATTACTGTATTCTAATCAGGCGTCCCGACCCCCATCAGGGGAAAAAATACGGCATCGCTCTTCCCTGTGTACCCTATAGCGCCGCCCCCGTCAAGACTCGCACATCTCCCCCATGCCCAGTGGCCCTCTTTGCTTTCAGACACTAAACCCCCTCCTCTTCCTCACCCCTCTAGTCCCATCTCCCCCCCTCTCTCCCCTCCTGCCCCCATAACCAGTGCATGACCGTCTGGCTTGTGCTTGCCGCATGCATTCACATCAACACCAAGGTTTATGTGACCCTGCTTGCTGTGCTTGCGGGTTGCGACGCTTACCCTCTACCCTGGCAAGGAACTTATGAAGTCCTATTGGGAGTGCTTGCTTCTTCAGGCACTTTATGCATGATTTTCCCATATCTGAACTGTCCTGTTTACCGTGTCCGTCATGAATCCCCCTACGTTCATAGTATGTACGTTTGCCCTTTTTTCTGTACGTGCGTCGCAAGCAGTGTGCACGAGGTTGGTTCTGTGGTCATATGTTTGCCGAGTCTGCGTCTGCTTACGTCTGTGGATATGTTTGTGAATTTTGTTTCTTTGTGGATTTGTTATTATTATTTATGTATTGTTGATGCATGCGGTTGATATTGTTCGTTTGTGGGTGCCGCTTCTCGCTATATTATCATGTGGAAAATGGTAATAAAGCTTTAGTTTGTGTGTAATATACTGCAGTGCCTTATTAACACTATACTATTATGATTCAGCGTATCTGATGATTTACCTTTAATGCCTCTCACTACCCCTTAAAGGGGACTTACCACTTCCTTACTCTCGTCACTCAGAAGCGCATGATTGAATTGTCACAAATATTTTTTATTATTATTTTTTTATTATTATTATTAGGCTTATTATTTTAATTATTATAATTACAATTACTGTATTATTATTAATATTATTATTATTATTATTATTATTATTAGTAGTAGTAGTAGTAGTAGTAGTAGTAGTAGTAGTAGTAGTAGTAGTAGTATTTGTATTATTATTAATACTATTAATGCAAACATTATTACTATTATAATTGATACTGATGGGTAACGAAAGTACAGGTGAGCATTAACAGTATTATTATAAGTAGTAGAAGTAACAGTTGCATTCGTTGTGGAATTTTATTTTAGAATTATTAGTTATTATTACTATCACAGTACTTAATTATTATTTCTTTCAATAAATGTTGTTATGAATATGAGCATCACCATTATCATTGTCATTATTAAAATTAAAATTACTATCATAATTATTTGCATTACTAGTAGTAACAGTAAACATAATTGTTTATAGTAGTACAGTACAGTACAATACACTACAGTATATACAGTACAGTACAGTACAGTATAGTACAGTATATACAGTACAGTGCATTATATACAGTACAGTATATACAGTACAGTACAGTATATACAGTACAGTACATTATATACAGTACAGTATATACAGTACAGTACAGCACAGTACAGTACAGTATAGTACAGTATATACAGTACAGTACATTATATACAGTACAGTACAGTATAGTACAGTATATACAGTATAGTACATTATATACAGTACATTATATACAGTACAGTACATTATATACAGTACAGCACAGTACAGTACAGTATAGTACAGTATATACAGTACAGTATATAGAGTACAGTACAATACAGTACAGTATATACAGTACAGTATATAGAGTACAGTACAATACAGTACAGTATATACAGTACAGTACAATACAGTACAGTACAGTATAGTATAGCATATACAGTACAGTACATACAGTACAGTACAATACAGTACAGTGCAGTACAATACAGTACGGTACAATACAGTACAGTACAGTATATACAATACAGTACAGTATTGTACATTAAACAGTACAGTATTTACAGTACAATACAATACAGTACAGTACAGTACAGCACAGTACAATATAGTACAGTACATTACAATACAGTACAGTATATACAGTACAGTACATTACAGTACAGTATAGTACATTATACAGTACAGTATATACAGTACAATACAATACAGTACAGTACAGTATAGTATAGTACAGTACAGTATATACAGCACAGTACAGTACCTGTATCTTAGTTACTGAAATATTTTATTATTATTATTATTATTATTACTTGCCTGACTATTATTATTAGCATTTTATTATTACATTATTATCATTATTATTAATCGTTATTAGTATCATTGTTAAGGCATTGTCATTAGTACAATTTACATTACCATTGTTACTGCCAGTTCCACTACAGAAGTCATTACTTTTTCCACTATTAATACCATTTTTCTATTGTTATTGAAAATCTGTTATCCTGTAGTGTTTCTGCTTCTATTCATTAAATTCTGTTAAATTTAACAATATATGAGTGTTGTCAAGATCCACCACTGATCCGCATTAGATGGCTGGAAAATATTGAATTAGATCTTGGCTGAGCAACAGTTCCTACTCCTAATAAGTCCCAATCCTTATCTACCTAAAACTTAACCTAAAATTGGGGCCCAGCTTTAACGTGCCTCAGTCATCAAAGGCCCAATTCCAACTACGCTCCAGTCTTCATAGGCCTCAATCCTAATAGGTTGCAATTTGCATTGCCCAATTCCAGTAGGAATTGTCCTAAAAAACAACCATGTTTGCCTCAAATAATAATGGGAAACATTTAACTTGGAACCCAAATACAGAGCTTAAATACTGTACATATGCATGATTTTATGGGTTATTATAACGAGGTTATACAAGTTAAAATCGTTATTCTTCTACGACAATCTTAAGGAAAACATCAGACAAACACTAAGTTTAATAATACAAACGGTATACTTAATCAAGGTACGTTCATTTGTATCATTTAATTTTTGCAATATTAAAAGTATTGTTATTTTCTTTTATTGTTGGTGCTGTTATTTCAATGAATTAAGTAATTTCATAAAAACTTAAATCCCATTTAACCATATTGCTACCTTAATGATATCACTTTAATACCTATACTTTTGCCTCTGAAAATATATATTTTAAATTTGAACTTCACCGTAATTTTATAGAGTAGAGCAGAACACAGTGAGGTAGAGTGTGTGTTAGTGTGACTCACATGTGGGGTGTGAGAGGTAGGTAGTGTGAGGCAAGGGTGAGGATGTCTGGGTGGGAAGATGTCATGCTGACGATCTTATTATGGCCGCATGATCTTAAACTGGTCGTCACCAAGTTCCCACAACAGTAGTTTTGTGCCCACGAGGTTAAGGCTACATTTTATTGCTAATGTTATATTGCTGCTACTTTAACGCCCACGGCTATTTCCAGTGTTATTAAGGACCGTTCAATAAGTCTTAATTTCTTACAAGATAACATTGAAGAATTTAGAGTAATAATTATTCAGGATAAGGTTATTGCTGGTGTTCTTGCTGTTCAGGTAATTCAACAACCATAGGTATTAAAACACATTTCACTAGATCTTAGTTTCCACAACTCTCAACTCTTAAAGATAAAGATTCATAATTTTTCTTCACTCTATTGATGTCTATTATTTATGTGGGTTGTTCATGAGTCATTATAGCTTATTTCACTGATCACACAAGAACTGAAACAATAAATTATTTTACAACAGAGACAAGTATAATGACATTCATATCATTCGGAGTTTTTTCTTGATATGACAAACTACACAAGTATGACACCCTTAACGCAGTACAGTAGTTTGAAATTAAAGAAATAATTATAGTATAACTTCTATTCATATTATTTATGTATCTATATATGTTTACTCCTCTACTTGCGGTAAACGAAGAATTGAGAAAGAGACGGAAAAGGCGGTAAGGAAGCATAAACATACTGTACATGCATGCATGTGCATACACGGAAGCCCAACCACAGAAATTCTTACTCATATGCACAAACCCTCACACACACACACACACACACACACACACACACACACAAACACTGATGAAAACTTAAACAAATAACCCCCCTAAACATACTGTCTGAATGCTCACATAGACACACTTTCTCACACACACACACACGTGATTACTCATTTTCTCTCTCACCATCTCAAAATCCACCGAGCTTCACCAATGCATTTGGTTACATGCATTAACTCCTCGCCGTCAGTGCTTGCTTGCGCTCCCCATCCCCCCACTCCCTCCTCTCCCAGCCCCTCCACGACCTCCCCCACCAACCGTCCGTGGGCTTTAATGTCTGCAATCACCCGTTGGGCCAGTTAATACATGCTTAGACCGACTCCGGTGCTTCTCCATGCATTTTGCTTGGGCAGGATGCGCCTGCCAGCTGGGAAGTTTTAGTTGGCAACCGCTTGTGGTGGTGGAGTTGTTGATGTTGTTGTATTGTTGACGATAGTGTTGAAATGGTGGGGGTTTAGTTGTTTTTATTGTGGTACTATTTATTCGTTTAATTGTTGTCATGGTGGTGTTTGTTGTGGCCGTGGTGGTGATATGGTGATGGTGGGGCGGGCTGGGTTGGGGTGGGGTGGGTGGGGTGGGGTGGGGGTGGTGGGGTGGGGTGGGGTGGGGTGGAGTGGGGTGGGGTGGAGGGGGTGGGTGGGGTGTGGTGGGGGGTGGGGTGGGTAGGTAGTGCTTGTGGTGATGTGGTGGGGTTGTTGTTGTGGTGGTATGATGGGGTTGTTGTTACTGTTGTGGTGGTGATGAAGTGGGATTGTTGTTTTTATTGTCGTAGTAATGACGGTGCATTGATGTTGTTAGTGTAGTGCTGTGGTGGACATAATGCATTGGTAAGGTGGGAATAATGCACTGGTGGGGTTGTTGTTGTTGTTGCTACTCTTGTGGTGGTGTAATCAAGTGGTTTGTATTGTCATGATGGTGATATATAGGTGGCGTGGTTGTGGTGGTGGTATGGTGATCGTAGTGATATATGGTGTTGGTGGTGGTGGGTAATTGGTGTGGGGAGATAGTGGGGGTGTTGATTTGAAGTAAGTGCACTGGAGGTGGTGTGGAGTGAGAGAGTTGGGTGATGTTGGAGAGTAGATGTGGGGTGGTGTGGGGTGGTAGTATGGGGTGGTGGCAAGGATGTAGATGTGGGGGGCGGAGTGATGGTGGTGGTGGTGGTTATGGTGACGAGGAGATATGGTTAATTACTATTATCATTATCATCAACACAATCAACCAATATAACTCCACTACTGGATAAAGGCCTACACCACATAGTTCATCATCATCATCATCATCATCATCATCATCCAATAAGACTCCACGACGATTGAAAGCCTCAAAAATTACTTAAGGTAAAAAAAATCAACACTTAAATGACTAATTCCCTCCTCGTTACTTACACAAACACTCGATACAATTCTAATGTCTCATCTCACTTTCTCTTCCCCATTTCAGAGCCTAAATCCTGTTTATTGTGCCCTAAATATTTTCCTTTGCTTGTCTTTGCCATTTTTTTTAGGGGAGGGGTCTGTTTTCTTATGCTTGAGTCTCTAATTCACTATATATTCGCCTATTTGTTAGCCTGATGGTAGTAATTTGTTCCCTATTTACATAGTCTTGTCCCCAATTCCTCTAGATTTTCGTGCTTACGTGTGTGATACTTTTAATTTTACTCCCTATTTCCCTAGCTCTCTCCGGCACTAGTCATCTCCAGCACTAGCCATCTCCAACACTAGCCATCTCCAGCACTAACCCTCTCCAACACTAGCCATCTCCAGCACTAACCCTCTCCAACACTAGCCATCTCCAGCACTAGCCATCTCCAGCACTAACCCTCTCCAGACCTAACCCTCTCCAGACCTAACCATCTCCACCATTAACCATCTCCACCATTAACCATCTCCACCATTAACCATCTCCACCATTAACCATCTCCACCACTAACGTTATCTGAACTAATTACGTCTCCACAACCTGGGATTAACATCATCTCCAAACTAAACTTGTCCTTAGACCCTACATGTAAATAACCCCTCTCAAAAGTAAGAGTACGTCTAAAGAACTAAGCTTCTATCCGGATCTAAGCTGATCTATCCGCAAAATAAACTATATAAATTTCCAGAACTAAGCTTACGTAGCTCCAGAACTATGATAAGGTATCTCCAGAGTTAATCTTATCTATCGTCATTTCTATGTTAATCTATCTCCAATGTTAAACTCATCTCCAGACTTAACTTCATGTAGAGCGTCACTTCTTCCGAGCATTAACCAACCCCGAAAGACAAAGTGAGAAATGAGAATGAAGGAAACGGAAAGAAAAAGAGAAAGAGAGAATCGGGGAAGGGAAAGAATGGGAGATAGAGAGACAGAAAAAACCCCCAAAACAAAATAATCTCACGTCTGCAAGAATGTTACTAAGGACCAGCAGCTTCTTTTATAAGCTTGATGAAATTTGACATAACTTAAAAATCACTTTCTCTACCCATCCATTCCTCAATCTATCTACCTATCTATCCATCTATCTATCTATCTATCTATCTATCTATCTATCTATCTATCTATCTGGGAATATCAGGAAGACTACCGGACTTTTCTCATCCTTTATAACCCTCTTCCCTTCCCATATTTATCCCTTCTTCCTCATAGATCCCCCTCAAAGCTTAGAAACTTCCCTTTACAGCGCAGAAACCCTCCTCAAAGCTTAGAAACTTCCCTTTACAGCGCAGAAACCCTCCTCAAAGCTTAGAAACTTCCCTTTACAGCGCAGAAACCCTCCTCAAAGCTTAGAAACTTTCCTTTACAGCACAGAAACCCTCCTCAAAGCTTAGAAACTTCCCTTTACAGCACAGAAACCCTCCTCAAATGCCTTAAATCTCCTCTCAATGCCTTAAAACTCCCCTCAATGCCTTAAATCTCCCCTCAATGCCTTAAAACTCCCCTCAATGCCTTAAATCTCATCTCAATACCTTAAAACTCCCCTCAATGCCTTAAATCTCCCCTCAATGCCTTAAAACTCCCCTCAATGCCTTAAATCTCCCCTCAATGCCTTAAAACTCCCCTCAATGCCTTAAAACTTTCCCTCCACTTAAGAAATTCCTCATGGCGTTTCAAGACTCTTACCCTTCTCCCACCTCGACATCTTAAAACTCCCTACACTGCATTCAGACCCCCATTCACCCAATCGTCCGCTCGTCCTTAAAATTCCCCTCGGTGCTTCATGACCCGCACCCTCTCCTCTATACTGCTTTGAGACCCCTTTAACCATCCGCCCCCTATACCTAAAACACTCGCATCTTTGAAACCGTCCCTCCTCCTCCAACTCTTTCTATCCCCAAACTCCCCCCACCCTCACCTACTCGTCCTACGTCCCTCCTACTCTTAACCCTAAAACTAACCTCACCTATTAAGATTAGTGTAGGAGAAACCTTTATAAGCTCTGATAGATCCTTTGAATCTGTGTAAAAAAAAAAATACTAAAAAATGTGTCGATTTGAGGCTCCAAGAAACACTTTAACACTATGAGTATATCTTTATGACTGGCAATCACCAAAAAGCTGTAGAGAATATTTCCTTCCCTGAGAAAACCTTTAAAGCTTTTTAAATATCCTCAAATGCTTAACATTCCTTTAATAATTATGATAATATTTGTTTGTGAGAATTCTTTAAAACTACGGATTGTGGATGTTTTTGTAAGTGAGAAATTATTATAAGCTGAAAGTATTATTTTAAGTTTGACGACATCTCTAAAGTGAAGAGAGTTCTCGTAAGTTTATGAACCTCTCAGGGATATGAAACTTTCTCTCTGTAGTGGGAGACATCCTATAGGTCTCAGCGATTCTAAATATGGGTCTTTGTGATGGCTATGTTGATTCTCTGAGGATAAACGAAATATCATGTAATTGTGTAGGATTCAAAAAACGAATCTCTTTCATGGCGGCCATACTGATTCTCTGGGGTCCTGGAAATTTCCCCTAAATTTCTAATATTCTACATCGTCGGTCTACCCTCTGTTGCTTCTCTGGAGATCCTGGTAACCTCTTACAAATCTCTAGAATTGTAAATATTGTCCATTTTTATTCCCTGATGATTCTCTCGGAATATAAAGCACTGCTGTAATGGTCCTCTATCGCGGCCCTCTTAATTCACAGGAGATACTGGAAACCTCATAAAGGCGTGAGAATCTCTATAACTGCAAAGGGGCTTCTTTAAGTAGGTGCAAATCCTTTTAAACTTTTTATTCTTGATTCTTCGCCCACATCCCCATCCATAACTGAGAGGGAGGCAACCCCTTTGGGTATAATCGAGTCGCGGTCCAATTTTGACGCCATTTTGACTACCATCCCTCTGTTGAGACTACTTTCTCCTTGAACTTGTTAGCTTCTTTCTCAAATCCCAATAAAAGTGAGAAAAATAAAATGAGAATCTCTGAGTATTAGGTCCTTGATTCGCATTATCAATGGTAACTTTTTTTTTCTATTTTACTGCGGTGAAGTAAAGACGAATGACATCCAATGACATCCAGTCATTGTCAGCAAATTCAATGATATTACGGCCAAAATGGCCTCAAAATTAAACTGGGACTCTACTGTAACTACTGTAGGGATATGCCCTTAGTTTTAGGTAGGGAGGGAAATGTACGCATGAATCTTTGAGAATAGGGACCTAGATATAGTTTTCATGGGTTAATTTACAGGTTTCTTACGTTCAAATCGTACTTCTAAACTCACGAAGTAGCGAGCGCGTATCTGCCTGTGTCTCAACTGTCTCTTTTGTCGTGACATAACCTATTAAAAACACTTTTGTTGGTAGAGGGGAACACAGTGATATAATTTTAAATGTATTAAGCAGGCGAAGAAGTCGTAGTATTATCGGAGAAAGTAAATTGGCAGTATATGAACATTTTGTCAAGTTGGAATGTTTATTAGGCTCGCGCATGCGCCATGGCCGCTTCGCGCGTCCGCCCAACAACACATTCCACCTTGGCTTATCAAATGTGGACTTATCCCTGGCACACGACGTCCCTGGCCCAGACGACAGTGCCAACAGTGCCAGGGAGTGTAGGAGAGGACGCTGAGGGAGGTGGAGGAGGGAGTGAGATCCAGGGAGCCACGGAGAGGCGAGGGAGAGAGATCAGTGGAGGTGACAGCGACAACACCACACTCACCAGGTACGTCGACCCCCTCCTCCCACCTCCACCTCCACCACCACCACCTCCTCCTCCTCCTCCTCCACCTCCGTCTGTTTACTAACGATTGACCATTTCGTCAACTCTTCTTCCTGTTTACCCTCCTTATCCCTGTCTAATTTAAAGAGGGTTGTGTTAATGGGTGGTTGAGGGCTTAAGGTGACAGAGGCTGGGAAAATTGGGGTATAATTGTAGTGATTTAACCACACCTGTCGCAGTAAATCTTAATTGTGTATATTTAAGATATGAAATGGAATAAGAAAATTCACACACACACACACACACACACACACACACACACATATATATATATATATATATATATATATATATATATATATATATATATATATATATATATATATATATATATATGTATATATATATATATATATATGTATATATATGTATATATATATATATATATATATATATATATATATATATATATATATATGTATATATATATATGTATATATATATATATATGTGTATATATATATATATATATATATATATATATATATATATATATATATATATATATATATATATATATATATATATATATATATATATATATATATATATATATATATATATATATATATATATATATATGTGGATGACTGTGTGTGCGTGCGTATGTGTGTGTGGGTTACTTGATTTTTGTATACGCTCTCTGGAATTGCCAGTGTCTTCAGGTGATAACACATTATGTGGGTATATCGTGTGTAATAAGGTGTTTCCTACATTATATGGCATTTTCACAAGTTACCCAATTACATATTCATTTTCATGTGACCATGTCACAGGGTCATTGAAGGGGATTGCACACACACACACACACACACACAGGAAACGGAAGGGAGTGAGAGAGAAAGAGGAAGACAGACTGAAAAAGGAGGTAGCAAAAAGATGGAAAATCGAAGGACAAGAAAGGGTAACCAGAAAAAGAGAGGTAGATAAAGAAAAACAACCAGACAAAGAGAGAGAGTAACTATCCACCTTGAAATATTCATATTAAGATGACGAGGATTAATTACTAAGGCTCTTTGTGTCTGGTGAAGATCGGTTGAAGACTGAAGTCACAAGGTCAAAGGTTATTCGGACGTCCTGAGGAGCCCCTCCCCCCTCTCTCTCTCTTTCTCCTTTCCTTTTAATTTTGCTCATATAAATTTATGTATAAAGTAATCGTATTTTTAAAATAAGGTCGAAGATAATACCTAAATACCAAAGGTACTAAAACAAAGGAGCTCCTGCAATAAAAAATTAAGTCAGCCAAGAGGTTTATAAGCTTTATACCTCAGAGTCAAGTACTGTGCATGTCTGTTATGCTGTTTATGAGTATGTAGACCAGCAGAAAGAACCTGGTGAAATTTAGCAGACGGACTGAGTATTAGCCAAAGTCAAACGACGGAGTTACGATTCAGTATCACAGATCAAACGACTAAAACAGGTAAGAACACTTGGCAGGCAGGTGGATCCAGCACTTACAAACAAGACAAATTGATGAAGGTCAAAGGTTAAGATTATATTTGTAAGTTCAAAATTAAGATGGTTTGAGAAAATACAAGGGACAAATCTTAGGTCAAAGGTCGATTAATGGGGGGAAAACACCATATCAACAAGACCCCTCAGCAGTGAGACCCAATTGGATTAGGAGCCTCATTAAAACTGGGTTGAATCCTAATGGGTGAGCTAATTTAAATTACTTTAGAGTATATCCTAGTAGGATTCGGGCCCATATAACCAGTATATTAACCTGATTGATTGACTGGTGGCAGTTAAAATTATGCTGAGAAGACAAACTCCACTGGACCTATATACGTTTTGTCATGACAAGACCAGGGCAAATATTAGCGTACGATCCTCTGAGAATTCGATCTCTGGTACATACTATCAGCCAAAGTCAATACATTTATTCAAAGATGACAAGAAAAACTGTAAGACTAGAAGAACTGCTCAAATATTCTCCATTACTACTCTCACAATAGCTTATTACCTACATGTTTTCCACAGAGCTGAACAAACAGAACCTATTTCCAGTCTACTGTCTTTACGCTACGTATTTGATAAACTAAATTATGTGAAGTACTTAGTCAAATGGGCCCCAGTCCAGATAGGCCTAACCAAAGGTACCTAAGCTAAGCAAACCATCAAATTGGGGCCCATTCTTAATGGACAGAAGTCATAATGGGTCCCTGAACTAACTATTAGGTAAGGTAACGTTGGGATCTATTGGGTCTGACACAAATTAGGAGTGGAGTCTGAGGACTGGGGCACATGAC
Source organism: Homarus americanus (assembly GCF_018991925.1). NCBI lineage: Eukaryota > Metazoa > Arthropoda > Malacostraca > Decapoda > Nephropidae > Homarus > Homarus americanus. The sequence goes on from NW_024753133.1 coordinate 369,849, forward strand.
CTGCAGCCTTAACTTAACCTATTTATATGATACACAGGAAAGGCGCTTCTTAACTAATCTTTGAGGTACTAATGGAAAATTACCAGTACAAAGTCATAAACATTCCGAGCAATATACAATGTATGGTATACTGTATTACCTAATAAAAAATTCTGATTAATAATACTAATAACTATATGAAGTAATGGTATCCCAAAATGAAAAAGACGAGCAGGGGCACAAGAATCGTAGAGAAGCGGCTAAATGATGATAATAATATAATCGTATCAGATTGATCACATACTATACATGCGATAAATCATTCTCAGCAGTGGAAATGGGAGGACATGGGCCTGGCTAATGGAAGCTATGGCCAAAAGGCAGCAAAAATGGTATTGATGCTATTTTGATTCAAGTGCGAGTCTCCGAGAATCTGAAATTTGACCTGGCTCAGATTCAAAGGAATAGTACCATACATACTTTCCTGTTATCTGTTAAATCAAAACACAAATACAGACCCCTTGATTTAACTCTTTCTTAGGTATGTGTGTGTGTGTGTGTGTGTGTGTGTGTGTGTGTGTGTGTGTGTGTGTAGTATTCTCAATATACAAAGGAACCAAAAGAGGGCTGACGAGCATATTTTGTTAAATATCAGAGAAGATACATAAATAATAGACTAAAACAATTGATCAAATCAATAAACTTGAGTTAAAGAGAAACAAACTTTGCGAAAAGGACAATACAAAAAATACTCGGCTTAAAGCCTACCTTATTTAATTCTTGATCTATGAGAAATTTTAACAAGACCCTAAATCACAGTTTGTCAATGACAATCAATAAGACATGACAAGGTATATTTTTATCCTATTTATAGTTCAACACTTTGAGGATTAAATCATACACGTTGAAAGTTTAATTATATTTTCTAAGGTTTGGTTTTATCACTCAAAATGTTAATACATTATCTTGAACATTTGCTCCTGTATGTTGAACATTTAGCTCTTTATATAAAAGGTTTATTACTGTATTCTGATGACTATAGCCTTTACTTTGTGAGGTAACTCCTGTACTTTGAAGGCTTATGCCCTTTTAATGTTTCATCTTCGTTTTCATGTTGTAGGTGTGTCCCATTGTTTACCTTACATACATGATATCCACGATATGTGAACACTGTACAATCACTTTGAACTTGAGGAAAGTTTGTCTAAACCACAGTACAAATTAGTTCTTATCGCCATTGTTTAACCCAGATAAAGTCGGTCTTTTTTCCACATAAAACGCTTGATATTTGACTCCTTGTATGTTAATAAGGTTTATAAGTGCGTTTATGTTTAGTTACTGTAAGTCCTTCCTGTAGGAGGCACTTGCTCTTCTTTACTTTAATATGATTAAGACATTCTTTCGCTTCTGTTCAGATATTCTTTAAATTCGATAGTCATGTACGTACAGTACACTACCTTGGTCCAATGCAACAAAACCCAAAATTTATTATTGCATTGTCTTTATTTTGACTTATTTTAGCCACTACTAATATTTTAGGAACGACTCATATATTTTAGGAACTCAAAGGTCAAACACTACAAAAGCATATGTTGACCCACAGTTCCCTCCCATTTTGAGAAATCAAACCACAAAGGTACCTCGTGATGACCCCCGGATAGGTAGAGACAGATTTGAAATTTATATTATTTGATAATTTTACCCAGTCATTCTCTGATAATATAAAGAATTAATCGCTACGTTCCACAGAGATATTGTGACAACTTTTATAGACTGACGTACAATATTGTGCAAATTCTGTTATTTTATTGGTATTACAGGATGGAGTATGACGAAAAACTCCCCAAATTAAGGAGGCTGGCCCTATCAATCCCTTATATCTTCCCCATGACCTGCCTTGACGTGTTGAATTCTTTGGGCCATATGAAATGAAGTGGTTGAAAGGAGACACAGACACCTGTCAGTGTCGTCAGTTTCAGTTTAAGACGTTTTCACAGTCGCACAGCTGTATGTCTGTGTCTTACCAGCTGCAGTGGGAATGACAGCTGTTTTCAAGGCTTCAAGGATGTTATCAGTATAATTATCATTATCATCTTCTATTATAGTTTTATTTTGTCCGCATTTTCCTTTCTTATTCCATATATGGATGTAACACTGTAACAATGCTAATGTTCTTTATCATACGAGAGTACTCAATAACATTAATGGATACAAATGATTTGTTCACGGTACGTAATGTGTGTATGTGTATGCAATTATCATTCAGCCCTTATATACAGATAACAAAATTTGCATATGACCAATAGTGGGGGACTTTTAGGTGTCTCAACAGGTCGGTAGGTTGGGGTCCAGTAGGACTGACCTCCCAGCCACATTGATAGGTTTATATAATCCTGAACACTGTGAGTAACAGAACTGCTGACGTTATCTTGAAACTTTACCTAGCTTTAGTGAGGCCACACATGGATTATGCGGTTCAGTTCTGGTGTCCTTATTATAGAATGGACATAGATTCTTTGGAGAGAGTACAAAGAAGAATGACAAAAATGATCCATAATATTAGAAACCTTCCATATGAAGAAAGACTGAAAAGCTTCTTACATTCATTAGAGAGGCGTAGAGTTAGGGGAGATATGATAGAGGTGTACAAGTGGGTAAGTGGGATTAACAAGGGTAAAATGGAAGATGTTCTGAAGCTCAGTAATAACGAAATAACCAGAACAAATGGCTTTAAATTAGATAAATTCCGATTCAGAAAGGATATAGGCAAGCACTGGTTTGGTAATAGAGTTGTGGATATGTGGAATAGGCTACCGAGTGCTATAGTAGGATCGGGGACGCTAGGGAGCTTCAAGACGAAGTTGGATAGGCACATGGAAGTGCTGGGATGGGTGTGAAAGGGATCTGCCCTGTATGGGCCAGTCGGCCTCCTGCAGTATCCCACTTTCTTATGTTCTTATGTTCTTAACTAAGACCTATTTTTTGTCTGCTTATTAAAACTATTAAAAGCACATCAACTCAGAACACATTATACTGTTATTACAGGTAAACAAACAAAACGAGAGAGAGACTTATTAGTACCACCAATGTATGGACAAAGTAGATCACCAACAAATAAAAATAACGACAGCCAAGATTAACATGATAAAAACAAACATTATGTTTACGAGAACAGGAAGGAATAAAAAATGAATCGCTTTATGAACACTGCAATTATATATCAGAAACATTGAAGTTTAATAACGTGATCAAATCAAGTGATAGCACATCAGTCAATAACCTTAAACTACTACAAATAATAATAGGTGTGCCATGAGTGAGACTAATAACATAGCAACAGATAAACTAATGTTACCACAAACGATAAGTTAAACAAAAGCGATAAGTTGATAGCACCAGTTTTAGGCTATCGTCATATGGGAAACACTGTGTTTATATTGGCAACTAATCCTGCACCTATTGTATGCTGATGATGCTGAAATTTTTTTGAAAAAAAAAAGTACGGGTACAGTATTAGGACGTTGAAGGTATGCAAATCCGCTCTTCTTGTTTCACGCACAACAACGAGAGCTATAGGCTGAGAACTTCCCACTCAAATGCTCAAGCCTGATAAATTGGAGATAAAAAGGACTATTGACACTATTCGATTGCTAAGTGTCTGCTACCATTGATTTTAAACTGCTGTACATCACAAAATGACAAACAATATTGATCCAAGAAGTGAAGTCAATTTGGAAAGCTGAGTTTGAGAACCTTAGTATCCCCGTCCTGTAAATCTGAGCATTGTATTAATAGGCTGAGGAGGCCCGTTTAGTGACCGGGTATTATCTCCGGAGAAACATATTGGAGGATCTGTTTCTGTACTCATATTGGAGGAGACACCAACATAGTATGGCTTTAAGGGTCTAAGTGCGTACGGGAAAAGTTACTGTCTAATTTATTGGCTATCAACTGTTTCAGGTTGAACGGGGCTACTTAAAGCGACCCTAGGTATAAAAAATAATCTAGGCTGGGAAACTAAGAATTTACTTCCCCATTTCAGGTGAATTTTTGTTTTATCACCGTAAAAACTCACAGTTGATATGATACTGGTGATTCCTGTTCCCATACACAACTAATAATGTTTCCTTTACATAAAATGGCTCAAAAAACTGTCGTCCCACTTCTGAACCCCCTGGAGTCACCTCTTAAACAAAAACATAGCCCACATAACTACTGACTTTCAGCATTGGCTAATAACTGCAATAAACCTCAATACCAGTAAGACCTAACTTAACCTTGGCCTCCATGGCCTTATTGTGAACTAATTAAAAAAGGTCAAGTCAAACTGATTAACCTTGAACTTGATGACTTTATATTACACCAAATAAAATGTTCAACTAACCTGACTTGAACTTTCATGACCTTATAGACACATTATTAAAAACGTTTAGGTTCAGCCATAATATAATTGACCTGAAAGATGTTGGAATTAAAAAAAGTCCAAGCTCAGTTAACCTTAACTTAACATTGACTTTAATCTCCTATGTAAGAATAATACAAATTGTCAATCTTCAGCCTACATAACCCCGACACATAACCTTGTAGGTTTGCTGGAAAAAAGGACAAGTAAAGATTATTTGATTTTGACCTTTATATCTTTATGGCCTTGTTAAAAAATGACTTAAACTATCTTCGATAAACTGTTGCAAGATTACTTAAACTTTCATTGATAATCTTCGTATAAGAAACTCTAAATACCTGAATTATCACTGGTGATCTTTTTTGCAAGCTACAGTATTATAAGATTAATCACAATGAACTATTGCAAGCTGACATGAACTACTCTTGATGACATCATACAAGGTGACCTTGACCTGAAATATCCTTAACGACCTGTCGGGGGTTGTCTTAAACTACCCTTGATGACCTGCTAAAAGCTGACGTGTATTATCCGTAATAGCCCGGTGCTCGATGACCTGAACCGTCATTACTGACCTATTATAAACTTCCCTAATCTATCTTCTGTGACCTGTTGCAAGTTGGCTTTATCCATCCCTGATGACCTTATTGTAAGCTGACCTTAATTATCCAATATTACCTGTCGTAAACTGCCTTAAAATATCTTCAATAGCTTGTTGTAAACTGATGAGCAAACGTCTAAGTCCGGAAACTTTATTCATAGGAAACTTTATTCATATTAATCACTCGAAGGTACAAATGATACTATATTAAGTAGAGCCAATAGTAAAATGGGTTTATCAAGGTTGCACGTCAACGGTCTTCAGTAGTAATGGGTTCTAACCTATACTAATCCTTAGAACAGCTGCCCATGAGGTTTTGGGCCCATTCGAGCATAAATCCATTAAGACTGTGTGTAGGTTAGGTTTGAGCCTATTAAAACGGAGGCCTGTGAGGATTGGAACCCATTAAGGCTGTGAAGTATTAGGAGCGATCCTTAATATTAATAGTTAGTTTAAATTGGAGCCTCCGAGAAATGGAGCATACTGAGACAAGATCTTATTAGATTAAGTTACTGTAGGTTGGACCCATTACCAGGGGAGCCTATTAGAACTAAGCCTAAATACAACTGAAGCCCATCAGAATGAACAGAAATATCTAATGGTTGGGTCGATTAAAGACTGCACCAATAGGACTGACGCCAATCCCAATAGTTACGTTCGGTTAGAGTTTATTACAACGGGGTGTATTGGGACGAGATATCATACGAATGGGGACTATTGAGCCTAAAACTAAGTAAAACTGGGTTCCTTTTGAACAGACATCTTTGGAAAACCCTTGCTAGGAACTGAACTTATGAATAACTAATTAAGTGATAGCAAAAGAGTACGTAAATATAACGACTAAGATGAAAATGATGGAAGATGGTCTAATAGTTGTTTACAGAATTAAAAATTTGCTGTTTGTAAATGATGTCAACAGACTCCCCCCTTGTTACTCTCTTTCTCTCTCCCTCTTTCATTTTGCTTTGTATTGTCTCTCTCCCCCCTTATTCTTTGTCTTTTGTATCGTGTTTTTTCATCTTCCACTTATTATCATCGATACTTCGTTTTGTCTTGGCGTCATCTTTCTCTTTTACAAAAGCGTTTGCGATTTTCTATTATTCTCAAATCTTTGACGGGTATGAAAGGGGATAATGTTTTAGGTGTGTGTGTGTGTATAACCCTCAGACTAAATTCTAAACCTGAGCAGTTAAATGTTCATATTTCACAAAAATTAGGACTTTATGCTAAATCGGTGACCTTAAATCAATTTACTGACTTTTGACTAAACCTTTGGTCTATGCTCAGTTGGTCATCTTTAACCAAAATATTGACCTTAGACCAAAATGTAGGTTCTTGTCTGTTACCCATAGACCAAAATAACGATTAACCACAATCTCAGCCTTAAAGGAAAACGTTAACCTTTAATTAAAGGATTGTCAAGACCAAAATGTTGAGTTGCAATATCTATTATACAGTATATAAACTAGACAGAAATATATATGAATGTTTCTGTTATGATCATGAATATTTGAACTATTAAACAGAAACTAGCCATGTTTATAATGTTTATGGCATCTAAATATTGAATAACATTTGTACTTCCACTCTACACTTTAAGAATATCTGCTCTAACACTCAGTAATTTAGCAATACTGTATCTATGATATCTGTAAATATTAATTAACGTTTTTCAATACTATTTCACAATTATAAATATTTGTATTAATAAGCACATATTAATAATATTGTCCTCAAATAGTTCAAACCGCTTCCACTACCACTCCAAGATTAAGAAATACTGGCATTAAAAATTATATGTTCCAATATGAAACTGTATTTTCAAAATCCCTCTAAAAACTGACACTTCTCGACAACTGTCCCATCATCTCAGGAGAAGATACATTTCTAAGTCCTTTCATCAACTATGTCAACCTGATATAGTTTTGGATCTTAGAATTTTCTTGACTTGATGATTTTTGGAAATGTTGGCTTATCAGACTAAAATAAATTAAGACAAACCATAGGCGACTTAAATTTTAAAACAATATATCAGACAAATTTAGAACTTATATTTTACAGTAGAAATAAGATTGTTATCTCATCTGACGAAAATCTTAGAAATATCAACTGCCTGTCCTTGTATTTTAGATATCTTCAGTGGATCTGAAAATGTTAAAAATATATTTCCATGTCTAGCTTTTTTAGGTTGCATGGCTGAAATGTCTAAACATACTGTATATCGATACTCTATCTAGTTGGCATTTTATAAACACTTCAGATTAGCAAGATCTGCTGTATAGCCAAATTATTTATGTTTCCAAAATCATTGTTTAGAAATATAGGTAGATATATGTCTAATATGTGTAATACAGTAATTATTTACAATATTTTTTCCATCATTAGAAATAAAATGTGTATGTAAAATGTATTATATGTTGCGGGTACCACTAGTGGTCAGTTGGGGTTAAGAGACCCTTGGCCTCAGAGAAAACATAGATTATTCTCAGAAAAGTGAGATCATTTTCCACGACTGTATACCTGAATGGTTACTGCCTTCACCTAACTTAACCCCTGTCATATATTGTTATTTAAAAAAAATTATTTCAAGGTTGTGGCCTTGAAAACATACGCACACACATACACACACATATATATATATATATATATATATATATATATATATATATATATATATATATATATATATATATATATATATATATATATATATATATATATATATATATATATATATATAAGAGTATTACAGTATTGTATTTTATAGTGTTGTTAAAAAAATCTAAGGGCTCTTTCTATATAAAGGAAATCAGAATATCTGCAACATTATATTTCGGAAATGTTCCGTGTTTGGGCTATACTGTGGTGGAATATGTATCTGCCAACTATTTATTAGGCTCTATATCCATGTACTGTAAACTCTCTACACAACAAGTTTTAAATGATGTATACTAATCATTACGAATTATGTCTATACAAAGTTGGCTGTTTATGAAGCACACTGTTATGTTATGTCGTACTGGTGTTTTTGTTAGTTTTTTTTTACGAACATATTTGTATTTACGATATAAATGTACAGTATGTAAATTGAATAGCCTACAGAGGACGTTCTGTGTGTAATACTATTCCATATAAAATTATTTGTTCAACAATTTTAATATATTAAATCACTCTACTGTACATAACGTTAGCTTTATATACTTTATCACTGCAGGTATAGGTAAAATTTGATATCGACGTAGGTAAGGTGTTTTAATCCAGAGGATTTCTAATTAGCTTTCTAATAGGTAACAGTTTATATAAAGCAATTTCTATATACTATACCAGTTTATATGAATTTAGCTGTGTACCTAAAGCTATGAGTCACAGCCCTGGGGGGCGCCAAAGGGTCCAGCCCAGCTGTATTGATCACTAGAGCCCGTACGACACACCAGTCTAGACGTTCTATCTATTTTTCTAAACTGCCTATACTGTATCTATTAAGTGAAGTTCGTATCGGGTAGAGGACCCGTGCCCCACTCTATGCACTACTGAAACAACTGTGAAGAACTTAATACATCTTCCCAGGTAGGAAAACTGTGTCTCCTTGATCCACCGTCTCTGATGCACCTGTGGGTTTGTTTATGTTTTGGGGGGTTGTTGCGTCACTACGTATTAGGCGTAAAAATGGGAGGTAGCATTCATATGTGAGCACGAAATTTGAAGGCTTATAATCTATTCTGTGGTGTGTGTGTGTGTGTGTGTGTGTGTGTGTGTGTGTGTGTGTGTGTGTGTGTGTGTGTGTGTGTGTGTGTGTGCGTGTGCGTGTGCGTGTGCCTGTGTATGTGTGAATGTGTGCATCTGTGTGCGTGTGTGTGTGCGTGTGTGTGCGTCTATGTATGTATGTATGTGTGCCTGTATTTATATATGTATGTATGTGTGTATATATGTATGTATATATGTGTGTGTGTGTGTGTGTGTGTGTGTGTGTGTGTGTGTGTGTACTTATTAGACGTCAACTTGACAGATAAGATTCAGCTGTATTAAAATAGTTACTTGAAGCTGCCCACGGGCAGGTGTGTACGTGTGCACGGGTATGTACGCACGTTAACGCGTATGGGTGCGCGTATAGAGGTAGGCAGGTGTGGGCCTCCTGTGTGTATGCTGGGGGCCGCCGCTCACCACCTCTCTGTCTCCCTCACACTCCCCCTCTGCCCTACCCCGGGGCGGGTGTCCGCAATAGCCAGTCCCCCTCCTCCCCCTGCCCATCCTCCACACACCGCTCCCCACTTGCCTCACCTCACAAAATGGCGGCGGCTGAGAACGTACAAGATGGCGAGAGAAGCCGACCGCCGGAGCGACCCGGACGTAATATTTATCAATATTTACTCTTCTACCTCCAGTCGGCCGCCATTTTTTCTAAAGCTATATCAATATAAATTTTTTAATTCCATATATTCGTTAAATTTCTAGCCAAACTGTCCGAAATGCGGGAAAATACTATTAAATGTTTTCTTCGTGGTTAATTATGGTTAATAGACTTATTAATTGAGTATTAATTTGGTAAAAGATGTGGGAGACTTTGGTGGTGTGTAGGGCAGGTAGAGACAGGATCTTAAGGACGGGGTCGCCACCTCCCACCACCATCTCTACGGACCCGCTCTTCCTCCTTCCACAATACTCTACATCTTTCTTTTTCATATTCATTATAATAGTATTAATTTTCTTTATTATCTTTGTTACTATTATTCTTCTTAGCCAAAAGAATTATTGTAAATAAAAAGTAGTCAAAAACATGATAGTTCAGAGCCTGATAATGAGCTGTGGAGTTCCAATAATGATAATGATAATAATGATAATAACAATTATAATAATATCATAAATATCATTATTATATGAAGTGTTTAAGACTCACTATACATAACTACTTGTTATAACCATGATAGTTCAGGGTGTGATCCTTTGATTAACAAGGCTCATTAACACCCTGCAGGAGAGCATAAGAAATCAATGTTGCTTTTCATAAATAAATATCAGATATTGACAATGACACAACGAGGTAAATGATCGTGTATGTTTATGAGACTTAAATATCTTACGATTAAAAGACGAAAATCATACTTAAGTATACAAGTACTGTTTACATGAAGGTGTCATCTCCCCATTACTAATATCTTTAGGTTTGTTGGCCGTCGGCTAGTGTTTTGTTCACGTTAATTAATGACTGATTAGTTCACCACCTATTCTATTGGGTAGAGTCCTACCATACTCAAGCCTCTTTCCTTGCATGATGTCTTACTACTAGAAAAATAGTGGGGTATATACCTATTAATTTTCATTCCGCGATACGTGACACTATAGCCCCATGACCTGACTCACTCTGGGCTGCCTCTCACGTCCTACCTGTCATACGTGACGCCACACTCACGTGGCTGACGCCCTGGGTTAACTATTTCAACTTGTCTGTGATACTGTGATGCCAGACCCGAGTGGCAGACGCCCTTAGATGACTAAATTTGTCTGTGTTAGGTGATGTCAAGCTTGTGTGGCTGACGCCGTGGGTTGACTCGTCACTGTTTCTTTAAGTAAATAGTTCGTTACTTGTAGTTTGTGTTCCTTTATGTAAAAATGAAAACGGTGGGGGTGATTCAAGGGGACGAATCCGTTTTTCTCGGAATATAAACGTATGGTAGCTGCCTTACTCCTCGGCTGCTGAAAATCCTGATCGCTGTCTGAAACACTGAGACCAGAGTCAACAGCCACTAGTCAGACCACAAGAGTCAATGGTCCTTTTTATCTGCTGTCCATTATTTTTTCTCATTCTTTTCTAGCATTTCTTTCAGGTTTGTTTGGGAAGTTCGTTATCTGTATGTTCAGTCATTTCATGTACAAAAGAAATACACAGGAAAAATATCCCTCGAGCACTTACAATTAGTATATATTTTGCAGCTACATTAATTGAGTTTTAAACGACAAAAGAATACCAAATGAAACCCAACGACGACGTGTTCAGACCAAGAAATGGTCACACAGACCAGCAGTTTTCCTTAAGATACAGTCGTTGGTTCTTATATTTCACTGTGACCTTCGAATCCACTAATTGAGGATCTTTGTGGCGATTGATTGTGGTAATTACATCCCTGGCGACGCAACAGCTTAGGTCATAAAATAGTCCAAGGTGAAAAACGTAAGTAATAATTATAACATAGAAAGAACTTTAACAAAACTTCTCACCATAGTCATCAGATTCTCTCTAGACCTTTGAAGCCACAGAAGCATAAAATCTGTTTGAGAAACTAAATTTCTTGTCCATCGTGATAATAGTCAGCCAAGGATACACTGGAAAAGTACCACGAACACGACAACTAAGCCATTAATTACCTTTTTTCTCAGACAGCTGATAATCCAACCAAATTCAGTTTCCCCTATGATCCTGGGAGAGTTTTGGTTAGGTCTGGTTAGGTTAGGTCGGTTCGTCTTGTCTGAAAAATCTTGCTCATGGCACTTTTGAAATATAATTTTTTTTACTTAAACACTTGCATCAAGGTCCTAAGACTATGCCAGCTTTAGAACTATTCGCTAACCCAGCAGCAAAGATAAAATTAATTATGAGTGATGTGGATATTTCGGCAAAATCAATTTTATTTTAACTAATTGCCTTAAGGTCAACCCCCTTCATTGCTTCTCGTGCTGCTTCACGTATCATCTTTACTGAAATATATAGATATACATCTAAGACTTCACATACTTGTTTTATCATTCACTATAGCCAGGAAATTGCAGCAAGCAAGATAAATAAAGGTTTCCAGCATCCCATCCACCATCAGTAAACACCTAAGACACCCCAGTATTCAATAGTCCCTTTTCCTACTGTCTACCATGTTCCTATCTGGCTCAGTTTATCACTGCATGTCACTTATAGTATGTCATCTAATATCAAAATAAGAGCATTCAAAACAACACCAAAGTCTCTGGTTCCAAATTGAACGACCAACGTTTAAAAAATTGAGGTGCATAGCTCTTGAGTGATGAACCAAATAGTATGAAATTATATACAGTGAAAACCATACAAATGACATCCACAGACACACTTACAATGATTACTGCATTCCCGAAGTCGATATGACGAGGCCACTAATATTTTATATAAATTTTTCAACGCATGAAATAAAATCTTTATTCAGTTATTTAATACGATCATCAAACAATATGTTTAGTTATCTTAGCAGCATTTAGAAATGTCGGGGTACCACCTCTAGTTGTAATTTGGGGACCCATAGCCTCAGAGAAGAGAACACAGAGCATACAGGGAAAGGACATGTTTTCCCCTGGCTGCATATTATCTCCTACCACCCACCTTATAAATATTGATAGATTGATTCATTTGTTGATTTATACTTGTGAGCAAAAAAGGTATTGATGAAACTTTTATAATTAATCATCCAAATGTTTTCTGAAGAACATATCAACTCTACTGACCAACAGTTACAGCGTAATACAAAATATGTTCTATCCAACTTATTTCACAGAGCTCTAGAATGAAATAGATGTAAAGAGATTATGGTCTTCAAGGCAAAGAAAGGAAGTAGATAGTAAACATAAAGTTAAATGATATGACATAGACAGTAAGTGTAATACACTTTCGAGCCTTTGTGAAATAGTCGTGAGCTTTGACCCTTTCAAAATCCATAAAGTAACACAAATTCCAAAATATTTACATCACATCAGTTATCTTCGTCTACAGCCATGTCAACGCTGACCATAATGTAGAGAATTATAATCCGAAACTTATCTTTCACAGAATTTTTGTTAGACCCCAGCCAAAAAAATATTAGGAAGTTAGAAAGTGTCCCTGTTACAACTAAAGGAAGAATCCACAACTAAAGGAAGAATCCACAACTAAAGGAAGAATCCACAACTAAAGGAAGAATCCACAACTAAAGGAAGAATCCACAACTAAAGGAAGAATCCACAACTAAAGGAAGAATCCACAACTAAAGGAAGTATCCACAACTAAAGAAAGAATCCACAACTAAAGGAAGAATCCACAACTAAAGAAAGAATCCACAACTAAAGGAATAAACCCCATCTAAAGGAAGAATCCACAACTAAAGGAAGAATCCACAACTAAAGGAAGAATCCACAACTAAAGGAAGAATCCACAACTAAAGGAAGAATCCACAACTAAAGGAAGAAACCACATCTAAAGGAAGAATCCACAACTAAAGGAAGAATCCCCATCTAAAGGAAGAATCCACAACTAAAGGAAGAATCCACAACTAAAGGGAGAATCCACAACTAAAGGAAGAATCCACAACTAAAGAAAGAATCCACAACTAAAGGAAGAATCCCCATCTAAAGGAAGAATCCACAACTAAAGGAAGAATCCACAACTAAAGGAAGAATCCACAACTAAAGAAAGAATCCACAACTAAAGGAATAAACCCCATCTAAAGGAAGAATCCACAACTAAAGGGAGAATCCACAACTAAAGGAAGAATCCCCATCTAAAGGAAGAATCCACATTCAGTGGGAGCATCAGAGCCCAAAAGAGCTAAAATTTAAATTCCAAACAAAATTTCAAGCCCAAATGAGATACCCAACAGATTTTTTTCAGTGTTACGTCATTATATGGAAGGAATTATGAAGTGTAAGTCAAATGGGTCCAAAACCTAATAACTAACGACCTAAGCTTGTTGGTAGGACTGGGGGGCAATTGGAATTAGATCTGGTTAAGATATCGGGCCCATTATGACTGGAACCCAATCCTAACAGTTTGATTAAGTTGGGATTTATTAGAACCGTCACCATTTGACTAGTCCCCCGAAATTTACTAAAAACATTGAAGTATAGGACCTGCCTTCTGCATGATTTCAGACCAGTGCATAGTTATTATTTATACTGCGTTTAACTGGAAGGAAAAAATTCGTCTAGTTATGGTAGGATCAGTTCGACACCATCTTACAAGTCAAGGCATCTCACAATTTTTGTCTACTATAAAATACTCCTGCGTGAGGAGGGTCATAGGGAAAAAAGACCTCAAAGGTGAGAAAGAATAACGGAGAATGATACAGACATGGGTAGGAAACTGTAGAACAAGGCTGAGATCACAAGTATAAACATACTTCAAATAAACAAAGAATATTGTATACATAGTTTAATCTTCATTCTGATGGGTCAATATCCTCAATTTACTACTGTATTTGCAATATACAAAGTTAATCCTAAACGTCAACATTGATTCATAATACTGTATTTTATATCAAATTTTCAACGCATGTAATATAATCTATGTTCAATTATTTCATACAATCATCAAACAATATGTTTAGTTATCTTAGCAGCATTTAGAAATGTCGGGGTACCACCTCTAGTTGTAATTTGGGGACCCATAGCCTCAGAGAAGAGAACACAGAGCATACAGGGAAAGGACATGTTTTCCCCTGGCTGCATATTATCTCCTACCACCCACCTTATAAATATTGATAGATTGATTCATTTGTTGATTTATACTTGTGAGCAAAAAAGGTAGTGATGAAACTTTTATAATTAATCATCCAAATGTTTTCTGAAGAACATATCAACTCAACTGACCAACAGTTACAACGTAATACAAAATATGTTCTATCCAACTTATTTCACAGAGCTCTAGAATGAAATAGATGTAAAGAGATTATGGTCTTCAAGGCAAAGAAAGGAAGTAGATAGTAAACATAAAGTTAAATGATATGACTTAGACAGTAAGTGTAATACACTTTCGAGCCTTTGCGAAATAGTCGTGAGCTTTGACCCTTTCAAAATCCATAAAGTAACACAAATTCCAAAATATTTACATCACATCAGTCTGTGATGACTATAACAAGTTATCTTCGTCTACAGTCATGTCAACGCTGACCATAATGTAAAGAAACATAATGCGAAACTTATCTTTCAGAGGATTTTTATGTTAGACCCCCAGCCCCCCAAAATATTAGGAAGTTAGGAAGTGTCCCTGTGGTATAAGTTATCATGCATGTTCAATATGCTCGGCTATGACGGATATTGTCTCCTTGAATCTTGAACGGCAGTTTTAAGAAAACATATAAAAGGGATATGGGGTCATCTAACCAAGTTATATATCAACTACGTACATCATATCAATATAATCGACCATAAATTAAATAATAGCACTCGTTTTATACTACTCGGTTTCCACTATACTCATCACATCAACTAGTTGAACCAGGTGGAGATAATCGCATTAGACAGTGGCACTGGATACGATCTCACCACTAAGAAAACGAAGTTAAAAAAAAATACATCACAAAATTTACCACTGCACGTAATCCCACAACGAAGCTAAGATTATAAAGTTAACAAAGTTCCCCGGGTCATAATTCTAAAAGTCCTAATGTTCTATTAAGTTACGATTGCATCTTATAAGTGTGTATCAGTTGAAAGGCACATACATTACATACAATACATATGTTTATCAATTAAAGGCACATAAATTACATACAATACATATGTTTATCAATTAAAGGCACATAAATTACATCCAATAAATATACTTATCAATTAAAGGCACATAAATTACATTCAATAAATATGTTTATCAATTAAAGGCACATAAATTATATATATATATATATATATTTTCTAGAAGCTAATACGAGTACATGTATTTGACGGTTTAGCTCAACGTTTCAGAGATCAAAATATTTAATGTTTAAAAAAAAAAGTAAGACACTTATGACTTAAATAAGCTATTAATGCTAGAAAATTCATCAACTGATCAGAAGAACATTTACTTTACAAGTTATGAAATTAATTGGGCGACTCACAAGTGATAAAATTGAGCCCTGTGAAGTAATTTTGAAAATGTAACACTCACCACTTGGCTGGGAAGAACACACTCTGTAAGGAAAAAAATCACTTATTTAATAAACAAAACCTTAATCAAGTACTGGATACACATTATTTTGTCTCAGCGTGACCTAATGGTTAATCCAGTAAGGTCAGCCTAAGTCACTATCCTGTCTGAAATTTAATTCTGAACAGATAATTTTTGTACTACCAAAGCTTATGGCATTCCTGTTACTACAACAAGATCATAATAGGTCACTGGTTAAAAACAATCCCTTCTTAAATATGACCGAGTATAAATTGGCTAAAGTATCACCAAAATTGACTTGCCATGCAAACAATTGAGAGAAAGCCAAATACCACAGACAACCAAAGTTTGATTCATTTTCACCGCCTATACTCTCCTTATTTCATGTTAACACAAGTCTGTATGACAGGCAAAATTGAGAAAATACAAGGATGATGAAACTGAGATGATCCAGTCATTTAGTGGTTCAGAAAGATGAGTAATAAGTAAACGGGTGGCAAAGGCTAAGAGTAACAATAATATACATAAAGATGGTAAAGCTGAGTGATTTAATGATGTTCTAAGAGAAATAATATGTGTGAAGATGATGCAAGTGGGTGACCGTTGGTTTGGTACTGGGGAAGAGAAAATGTGTGTGTGAGTGTGATAATGGTAAACGCGTGGTGTACGTGTACAAGACCAGAGTCAGTGAAGTCCAACTCTCGAGAGGAGGTGATGCGTTCCACCTAAGTACTGTACACAATATTTTTATATTCTTTTTTTTCAGTTTAATTATTATACATGATCTTCATACAACTCGACCTTTTCCTTCCATTTTCTTCTTCTCTCATTTTCTGTATCATTACCTTTCTCTTTCTATCCCCAGGGCTTATCTTTATCTCTCTCCTTCATACTGTATATCCTCTACGCTATGCCAGCAATGCCAACAATATCACGTTGCTTGTGTAGGTTCTTTCATAAGATTCTCACATCAACAACCACTTCCAGGAATACGTCTCTTCTCCGAAGCATTGAGCGCGTGTCAAAGAATTGCTCCTTAGATTGTGTTAACAGTTATAACCAAGAGAGCATTAAGTGTGGTTTCAACTCATACCGGGTGATATCGTAACGTGACCTTGACCTTCGACCTTTCAACCTCCAAACATAGCAGCTCTAAGGATATTCATGTGAAGATATATTAAATTCCAAGAATGAATTCTGTAACTCTTTTTAAGTTTCTGGAGTTATGCTGCAAGGAATACATAGGATTATATGATAAATAAAGACGGCACTGACTACCTACTTACTCAACCCTGTCGACATGAGTAATTATACAAACTGTTAAAAATAAATTGCTTAAGAAGATATTTCCAGCTAAGGAACCGCTTTCTTGGAGATAGTTGAGATATTTTTCTCCTTAACTGAGGGTATGAGAACGCATCTAGTTTCAACACTCAAACTGAAATTTCGACACCAGTTTAACCTCCATCTTTGAATCGTATTTCAAACCAGCCAGTCAGTTAGATCTGTTCCCGAATTCACAATCACGAAAAATAACTTAAATGATTTTGATAACCCTGGATGTGGTTATTTTAATTTTTTTTGCAACTGATCTACTTCCCTATTCTGTCCCGCTAAAACCAGATCTGGTCCATACAAACCTAAAAGGATCAAATTAATTATGAAAACATCACACCTGAGAGACTACACACCCAGGGAAGCTAAACCGTCTACACCAAAGAATCTAAGTACTCAGAGACACACACAAACAGACTGACGTTGTAAGTCATTAACTCTCAAATACAAAACTGACCTTAGCTTCAACATCAACACCTTTGCCCAACTTGTTCCTCCTATACGGCAAATTGATTAACTGTAGTTTTATAATAGAGGTTCCTGACTTCACTGCCAGTCAGAAGAAGTAGGAAATAATGGTAGTTGTACGGGATAGATCGTTGTGGTAGTTGTACGGGGTAGGAGGTTGTGGTAATGATATTGGGTTGGTGGTTGTGGTATTAGAACGAGATAGGTGGTTGTGGTAGTTGTGTAAGGAAGGTAGTAGTTGCTGTTGTACAGAGTAAGTCATAGTGGTACTTGTTCAGGGTAGATAGTATTGGTAGTTCCACGGAGAATGAGGAGCAGGTGTGTTAATTCACAAGAATATAAGATGGACAGTAAGAGAGATGTTAGTTTTATAATGGGATAATTGTTAGGGGTATTTAGTCTGTGAGAGGAAAATTAGTCAGAGAGGCCAATAGATGTACTGTAAGTGTGTGAGAATTTATGAGTGAGTTCAGGGTTGTTAACAAAAACGAATTTTCGATGGTAATAGTTGGTTAAAATTCAAAACTGGATCGAATGTCTACATCACTACACGCTCGTTATAAGAAAGAGTTTACAGTAAAGAAAGTTACTGAAATAATCATACCACCAATTTTTTTTAAATCCAGGGTCTTACAGGGAACTCTACCGCCCTGGTCCCCCCCCCCCCATCATGGCCTAAGGGCCCCCTGGTCCCCTCATCATGGCCTCTGTAGCTCCCTGGTCCCCCTCATCAGGTCTCCCTCCTGGTCCCCCTCATCAGGGTCTCTAGCTGCCTGGTCCCCTGGCCTCTGTGGCTCCTCCCCCTCATCATGGCCTCTGTAGCTCCTGGTCCCCCCTCATCACTCCTGGTCCCCCCTCATCATGGCCTCTGTAGCTCCTGGTCCCCCTCATCATGGCCTCTGTAGGTCCCCTGGTCCCCTCATCATGGCCTCTTAGCCCCTGGTCCCCCTCATCATGGCCTCCTGCTCCTTCCCCCTCATCATGGCCTCTGTAGCTCCCTGGTCCCCCCTCATCCTGGCCTCTGTAGCTCCCTGGTCCCCCTCATCATAGGGCCTCTGTAGCCCTGGTCCCCCTCATCATGCCTCCTCCTGGTCCCCCTCATCAGGGTCTCTAGCTGCCTGGTCGCTCCCATAAGAGGTTCTGTAACCCTCTGGTCCCCTAATAGGGCCTAGCCTCTGGTCCCCCAACACGATTTACGTAGCCCCCCCCACCAGGGATAAGGTAGCCCTGATTCTCCACCAGGATAAGGTGGCTGATTCCCACCAGGGCCAGGTAATCCTCAACCCCTACCAGGGCCAAGGTAACCCCTAATCCTCCAGGGCCAGTAACCCCTAATCCCCACCGGGCCAAGGTAGCCCTGATCCCCAACAGGACCAAGGTAGACCTGATTCCCAGGTAACCTGATCCCCCAACAGGACCAAGGTAGACCTGATCCCCCAACAGGTTCCAGGGAACCCGTGATCCCCCAACAGGGCCAAGGTGAGACCTGATCTCCCAACAGGACCAAGGCCTGAGGGACCTGAGCCTGATCCCCCAACAGGACCAAGGAACCTGATCCCCAACAGGACCAAGGAAGACCTGATCCCCCAACAGGACCAAGGTAGACCTGATCCCCAACAGGACCAAGGGACCTGATCCCCAACAGGACCAAGGAAGACCTGATCCCCCAACAGGACCAGGACCTGATCCCCAGGTAGACCTGATCCCCAACAGGACCAAGGAAGACCTGATCCCCAACAGGACCAAGGAAGACCTGATCCCCCAACAGGACCAAGGAAGACCTGATCCCCCAACAGGACCAAGGAAGACCTGATCCCCCAACAGGACCAAGGTAGACCTGATCCCCCAACAGGACCAAGGTAGCCCTGACCCCCCAACAGGACCAAGGTAGACCTGATCCCCCAACAGGACCAGGTAGACCTGATCCCCCAACAGGTTCTCGGTATATAATGGTTGCCCCTCGTGTTTGAGGATGGCCAACCCTTGGTATGAATTTGTTTAAGGTGTACAAGCTTTCGCCAACACAACAACCACACCTCATGTTAACGAGTTGTATGATCCAGTGTCAGGGAATAATCCAAGAATACCGGACAGCTCGCTACCTGTACTGGCTAACCATTTACCCCGGAATATGATCCGAAAACCAATTAACATTAAGGTTCTCAATTATTGCTAGGTAGACAGAAACAAATGGCGAAAAGAAACTTGCCCATATTTTCACCCTGCGAGACAAGCTTGTTGACCATTAACACCGCACAAGCTCTCGACAGCTTCCTGGTCCCCCATCAGGGCATAGGTTGCTCCCTGGTCCTCCCTATCAGGGCTTAGGTAGTTCCTTGGTCCTCCATCAAGCCATAGGTAGTTCTGTACAACACCCCCATTAGGGACTAAGTAACTTCCTGGTCCCCCCATCAGGGCCTTAGTAACTCCCTGTTCCCTCCACCACGGCATAGTTAGGTCTCTACCCCACCCCCACGGGACTTAGGTAACCTCCTGGTCCCCATATCAGGGCCTAGGTAGCTGCCTGTTCCTTTTATCAGAAATCAGGCACCCTCACCAACGTAACTCACTGGACCCAGTACGCCCCATGCACCCTCACCAAGGCCCTACACGTCTTGATACCACGACTATAGTTATCTGTACGAGAAAATATCGATAATCCTGGGAATTAGTTTGTAAGAGATTTGAGATGAGAAATTATTTCAAGTTTTTTGCAGGGTAAATGATTTTTTTTTCTGAGTGGAAATAGTCGGATAAAATTAGGTTAGGTTAAGTTGCATAAATTCGGTTAGTTTGGGTCAAGTTGAATTAGATTAAAAAGGCTTCTATGTGAACTTGTTAATGCAGCCAATAATATCATGTCTAAATGAAATTCTACAGTTTACAGAAACGGCAATACTTTCCAATTTTCTCTTCCCCTAATTACTGCTGTAATGATGACAACGCTTATGGAATTTTCTGGCTAATTCCTGACGATTTTATCAAGCTGAGGGCAAGCCCATGAACTGATGGGGTTAATAGACGGTGGTGTATCACTGCTATATGTGGACTGCTCTTAGTAACTGTATGGGTGTTTGAGAAGAAGAAACTGTGCAGAGTAGAGGAAGTATAAATTCCTTGAGTAAATACTGTTGAAAGTACTACATTATGTGTTATATACCATTGGAAATGAAACAGATGTTAATTGAGAAACTACGATTACTACCACCATATTCCATTACCCCAAAAAATTATTTCACTTCACAAAATAATGTGACATTTACTGCAAGTTGTAAATATATTTAAAAGATTATTATAAAAGCTCTTAATTTTTTAAATACTGTACATATAACAAAATCCTTTTAATGCAATATTTTCTTTATAAATTGTTACATTAAAAGTTACATTGACATACTGTGCTGGTATATGATAATTACATGTGCAATACTCTGTATTTATAAAAAATTTCACTTTGGGATTGGTACCATTGTTCTACTTAATAAAAATCTTGGACACAGGTGGTTGACACGTTTAACTGTCCAAGGACAAGTTATTAAGTGAACATATGCCCCAACCTTCTGCTATGTAAACAAAAGTGTAATAATTTACCTTGTGTGTGTTAGGCGGCAGGGGTAGTCACAGCACTATTGACATCAATTTCTTCACTTTGTCTTCTTTGCATCTTCAGAAGTTTGACGAAAAGACATATCCTGTAAATTTGTGTTAGTAGAACAGAACCCTAAACCTCAACAATTAACAAGCCTTGGTTTGTCTCAGTACCTGAAGTGTGGCACAGTTAGTTTCCAGTACTGGCGGGGCAGGTGTTAGTAAGTACAGTATGGCATAGCAAAAATATCTAATATCCTCCCCTGACACATCAAGGCTCATGGGTCAACAAATCACAAATCTGTGGTTTATGGACCGGCAATAGTGTAAATGAATTCAAATTTAATAATATATCAATCAAAACATTTGATTACTTTAAATTTTGGATGTGCAGATTCTAAGAAACTGCAACACACTGTAATGTAAAATTAATCAGTTAAGCAGCTAAACCTGTAAACTCGCACTTAACTTAACCCCGTCCTGATGCGTCGTGGATGTGAAAGTACTTCAGTCTTTGGTGTCACATGTAACTATAGGGTGACACACAGACGTCACCATTTCCTGATAGTCTCCTTTTAGGTGTTCTTTTTACTATAGCTGCTTATTAGTTCTTCACCGGCAATGACTTCTCACACTGCAAAACAAGTTGATGTTAGATGCAGAATTGTACTGAGTTCCTTAAAAATAGGTACAGTATTGTATTCCACGTTAAACGATCCTTCTTAAGAACAAAATAAATTCCCTATGATAGGCTCTCTAAGTTAGCCTACAAGATTTACTTCAGCTAGACTATGCCAAATTTTACTCAACTGTATAGTTTCACTATGATAAGCTCTCTTTCCTAGCCTTCAAGATTCACTTAGCACATACTTCAGCTAAACTACACCAAATTTTACTGAGCTGTATAATTTCTTTGTTTTAGGCTCCCATACAGAACCTACAAAAATCACATGGTATAAACTTAAAAGCTCCACTAAACTAAATTTAACTCAGCTGCATACATGTTAGATTATAATATTCAGTATTAGGGTGCTAACCTTCCTTTAGGTCTTCTTTGGCAGCTTATTAATTCTTGACTGAAAATTACTTCATACTCTGTAAAACAAGGCAAAATGGGCTTTTATTTAATCAAATAAATGTATTGTACCTTAAACAACATTTCTTAAGAACAAAATAATTTCCCTGTGATAGGCTCCCATACACACCTTACCAGATTCACTTAGTATAAACTTAAGGCTACACTAAACCAAAATTTACTCAGCTGTATACATGTCTCTCTCATGGTGAAGCAATGGCGTAGGAAAATTTAGTTGTGATAAGCTGCTAAAATCTATCAAACCCACTTCATATAACCTTCTCAGAATAAAATCAACGAAACGGAACTAGACTGGATGAGATGTCAGCTTGAAACATATATTCTTAAAAACACTATAAGAGGAAATCTTTTCCACTGCACTGAACTAGAGCAGCTTTTCAAGGTTTACTAACTGCTGCAGTATCGCCCTATAAACAACGATTATTTAACACATTTTTCTACATAGTTTATGAAAAGGACTACTATATAGTAGTCCCTCGCCAAACACGGATTTTCCATCCACAGATTTCGGGTGTCCCCGGTTTTTACTCTATATACCATTTCACCAATTACGGCATTGAGTTTCAAGCATCCATAGCTTAGTACTGCATCATTTTTCAGTGTTTTGAACTCTTACCATGCAGACCCATTTTATTGCTCCGTACCCTGGATATTCATTACGTATTTACTATAGCAATAACATTGACTTTGCCTTTAACTATAGCCCCTTAGTGTGCATTGAATAATAGTGATAAAGGTGAGAAGAGGAGATGGAAAGGAACATGACTATAAAATATAGTTGAAGTGCTCGATAGACTTGTGCATGATGAGAGCATAGCACCAATGGGACACGCCATGGGGGTAAGTGAATCCTCGATTCGTACGACAAAGAAAAGTGAGGCTACAATAAGGGTTAGTGTTGCTGGTGGCATATGGAAAGGTCCAAAAGAGAGTGAGCCTGCATCCCCCTCTTCCATATAACTACTTCTCTATCCCTCCACATCATCCTCCTCCACCATCGTCCTCATTGAAGGTAAATACCAATTACACAGTGACATCTCCATTGGCCGGCATTATTTATTCAGAGCTGTTGCGGAAATGAGAGATTTCTCGGGTAACAAGACGACTCTGAAACCCGGAAAAATCCTTCATCCCCGGAATTTTTCCGGGCAATGGGAAGAGTTTCTCAGAATTTTCAAGAAATGTGCATTAATTCATCTCTGAATTTGTTCCCAGGCCAGGAAAAAAAAATTCAAGTTCCCAAAGTTTTCGCTAAATTTTCCACAAATTACTCCCGATTTTTAACTTAAGATATAATTTTTTTTTTAATTTTCGACCTCAGAAATGCAATCAGAGACTAGAAATTCTGAGAATTTGTCCATAAAAATTATGAGCCAATTTCATGTCTAGATATTGGAGAGTTCCGTCTAACGGAGATTCCGTCTAACAGAGATTCCCCCCGTATTACTGTACAGTTAAATATATATTACTGTACTATTCAATTTATATTTCTCTATTTTATATATATTTAACTCAAATTTAATAAAATGTAAAATGCAAGTATTTGTTGCATAGGAAGGCACCTTAGTTTGGCTTTGCCGAGTTTTATCGGCAGCCGTGGAACCTAACTCCCTATTTCCCAAAAGCCTTTAGTTTTACCAACTACGGATTTACCAACCAGAGGGTTTTTCCAGGAGCCTAATCCCCGTGGTTGGCGGCATAATTTATGCAGAGCTTTTGCAGAAATGAGAGATTTCTCAGGTAACATTGACGACTCTGAAACCCGGAAAAATCCTTCATCCCCGGAATTTTTCCGGGTAATGGGAATAGTTTCTCAGAATTTTCAAAAAATGTGCATTAATTCATCTCTGAATTTGTTCCGACACCAGGAAATAAAATTCAAGTTGTTAAAGTTTTCCCCAAATTTTCCAAAAATTGCTCCCGATTTTCAACCTCATGTAATTTTTTTTTTAATTTTCAACCTCAGCAAGGATATCACAGACCAGAAATTCTGAAAATTTCTCCACAAAAATTGTGAGCAAATTTCATGACTAGATATTGGTTTTTCCAGGAGCTAACCCGCTGTTGGCGAGGAACTACTAGTATCTGTCACTATCCAGCAACATATTATGGTTCCCTTGTTGTTTGCATCTGACAATCTTTGGTGGCATGAAGTCATCAAGAGTACCAGAATCACACAATACATTAAGAATTCTAAAGTATAGTACATGATAATAATGATGTAAGGTGTGTGAGGATCATGGACCAGTAAATATAATTGTTTGTATGATCATACAACTTGTAGAAATCATTGTGATAGTGAAGATAATGGGAGTAGCACAAGGATCACAGGTTGTGAGAATTCCTGGATGCACAAGAATCACAAGTTTATCATCACATGGTGGAAGGGGTGGAGGGGGAGAGGATTACTATTGGGGGTGAACAGGTTCTCTCCTGTAGATACACTAACAACAGGTATAGAATGGCAATTACCGGGTCATACTGGTGGCCTCAAACACAAAAGCTTAAAATTTATAATGTTTAGCTTCAATCAACCTCCAAAAAATTGCTATTGTCTGACAGATATAATGAGAGCAACTTCCTGCCACAGAACAGTCCTTCTTACCGACAATTAATTTTCATGTCGCATATTTGAATTAATGAGTTTTTTTATATTAGAAATAAAAAATCATTTTAAAAAATCTATAAAAAGATCATGTAATCCTTATCTTATTCATATAAATTTATATTCATATATAAAGTAAGTCAGCACAATAGTTAACAAGTCCCTGTGGTTTACGGTAGACAATACCTGTTGGTGGTGTAGCAGCAGGGAACCAGCTCAGGCAATACTTGCCGAATATTGGATAAAATCCACAATATTAAAAACTAATAAGAAACTTGCCTAAATCATTTTAATATAAACAATTGTCTTAAGAATAATAAATGTAAAAACACCTCACTATACTGTATATCATTAAAGAGTGAGCAAAGTATTTTTCAGAGGGAAGCAGTGTGAGGAAATATGTGAAAGGAAAGTAGTTTGTATGGCTTCTCCCGTATTAAGATGGAGAGTAGTGTAATATGTGAGGAAGCAGCTGCTGTAAGAAACGAAGGTAGAGTAGTATCAAGAAAGTAGCATTACGGGAGGTAAGTAGTTTTCAGAGAAAATTAGTAATGTATTTTCTCCCCAAGGTTCATTAATCTTCTAATAAATAAAAACACATTTAGAAATATATGTATGTCATTGGATCATCCAGGATTCAAATAACTGAATAGAATACGATATTCTGAGTACCGGGTATATAACTAAATATACTTGAAGTTCACATTAATAAAAATATTTATACAAAACTAATCAATATTATAAAATGTAGTAAACTTTTTTACTAATATATTAAACAGAAGGAACTTATTTTGATAGGTGTAATTTTAGGGAGGGGGTGGGGGGGGGGTGGGGGGGGTGCACCTGAGAGAAACCAGGGAAGACAGAATCAGGTGGATCCGCATTACCATTTTATCGTTGCGCAACACGAAGTAGTGTCGGTAGTGCGAGCCTAGGGGCCTAATAACCTGGCTAACGAAACAGTTACCAATAAATGAATATCATATCCTAACTCAGACATGAAAATATAGCAAGAAAATATCCATCCAAACAAATTACTCTTGGACGAAAGAGTACGTCATTAATGTTAAATAGAAAGATGCTATTGCTGAGAATCCTCCTAGCGACCATTAGTCTTGTTTCATTACATTACTAAAATAACTTTTATTAAGACTTACCTCAAACAATTTGGGGATCTTCCTTGACTACAATTTCTTATTAACGTCTCATGAAGATGTTCACGAAGACGACACTTGCGACGTCGATGTCTCTGTGATTATTAAAGATGGCGCCAATTTCTCGGGACTCTGTGTACATATGAGTTACTTAATTACGAAACTAAATAACATCTAGAAAAAATATTATAATATAATTAAATTATATTTTATATTGAGGAAGAATTCTTTATGAAAAATAAATGTCAATTGAAAAGTAAAAAAATTATAAATATAAATTTGCTAAAATATAAATAATGTCAATTGAAAAGTTTAAAATTGATAAATATAAATTTGCTAAAATATAAATAATGTCAACGCCAAATTGTGGTATTGGAAAGGGTAGTTGGGTTAGTATTTAGTACCGTACAATAATGAAACATATATGGTAAATATTTTATCTTCCTGTTTAAATGACGATTTAATCCATCCATCAGAGTACCATCGTCGTATTGGAAGGTTGGCGACCAGTCCAACTCGATAATTAACATACTACTTCTTTATAATATACACGACATATTTCCATATAATGTAAATACTGTAATATACTTCGATCATATTCCTCGCCTTGGTTTGTTATAATAACATTATTAATATTTTGTCACAACGATGAGTAACTGTTGCTGGGTCATCCAGATTTTATATATATATTAGTGCACTCGACTACGATATCCTTAATACGTATCTATACCCGAGGAATAAATACATTACTGTATCCGTAAAAGCCTTTAAATTCATTATTCACTACAAAATACAATAATAATTACAGCATATTGTCATCTTGTCAGCTTAATGATGCAATATATAGATAAAGATTTTGGCGCAGCTGCCGTAGACTTGTGTCGTGACGGTGGAGGAAATATCTTGGAAAAAATGAAAAAGCTTTCAATTGTTGCACTAAAACTTACCCATAACTTTATTATAATATAAGTACATAAATATTTCTTGTTATACACCCAATATAAGTAACTTTGGTAAATATATCAATTAATAAAACATATTCGAATTTACAAGGCAACATTACTCGCGCGGCATCAGCACTCCCTGGGAAATGTCATCAAATTTTACTAACTAATCGTCTTCAAAACTTACCTTAAACGTTGTAGGGATCTATTTTTAACCATTAACCATTTCAAATGAGTTTTGGAGAAAGTCTATTTGTAATTTCTGATGAAAATCGCCATAAGAACAATCACTAAGAGACAAAAGACTATCCTAACAGCCTGCGTGATGGCGTCTTGGCGGCGTCTGAGATGACAGACAGCTGTTTATTGGCGGCAACTTTTTTGCGATTCTTGTACTTAAATGTTTTATTTCGTTAATTATCAATGTATATAATTATCACTGAAAGTCAAAAAGTAGAATTATAAATGTTATGATATGTTTAGATAGAATTTTAATTAGACAAAAATGTCAATAAAAACGGCTTTTAGATGGTGTATATAATTGTTTAATATATAACATGTAAAAATGACGTTATGAATTGTGACGTCACTGATATTGTATTACTTGTCTTGGTCATACAGTTGTATGAATTATTATATTTTACCCGTCAGTACTGACTTACTCAGTCACTGACTCGATGACCCTTATTGACTGACTTATTATATAAGGAAAGTAGGATATGTGAGGGAAGTAGTGTTTGG
Source organism: Homarus americanus (assembly GCF_018991925.1). NCBI lineage: Eukaryota > Metazoa > Arthropoda > Malacostraca > Decapoda > Nephropidae > Homarus > Homarus americanus. Next base: position 397,611 of record NW_024753133.1, read on the forward strand.
GAGAGTAGTATGTGTGAGGGAAGCCTTGTTATAGAGCCGTGGTTCTCAACCTTGTTTGTCCCATGCACCCCTTTCACCATATGTCAGAATGTCATTCCTCCCTCCTTTCCAAGATTGTCTGCCTCAAAAAGTGCATTCCAAATAATATGCATATAATACTGAAAATCCTTTATTTTTTCCATATTAGTATCAGTTTCCCCCCCCCCCCTGAAAACCTGAGGGGGGAAATTTCCCCCTGGTTGAGAACCCCTGTTATAGAGGGAAATAATGTGTTGGGAAAGTACTGTAAATGAGGGAAGTAGTAATAGTCACCACAGTGGAATGGCATGTCGATGGAAAATGCGGACATATGGGTTAAAGAAACTTACTCGGAAATTGTCAGGTGGTCGCCAGTTAACCTGTTTGAACCACCCAAGTGTGCGGCCATCAAAGAAATGATTAGGGAGATGATTCGCCTTATAACTGAGTACACTCAAGACTGCTTCCTTGCCCCTTTAGCTCATTAAATACTGGCAATAATACCCCATCTATTCTGTCAGAGGACACACACAAAGACTAAGCACAAAGAAAATGCGGCAGTAATGAAGAGAAGATTGACAATGTGGCAGAATGGGGCCCTTGATGATCTCGTATGTGAAGCAAGAACACTCCAGGAGAGACTAAAACTTACAGGAGACGGAAAGCAAAACACCGATGACGTTGCAAGAAAGTTTGGAAACAAAATGCGTGTGGGAAAAGTGTCTTTGGCGGTAAGATCTCTCACAGAGGAATCCTCCGATGGAGTTCTGCCAATAAACAGAGAGACATTAAAACAACTGAAAGAAAAACATCCCCCTGCAAGTGCAGATGAAGGCATCAGGTTCCAGGGTGTCTATATCCCACCAAATGCTGTCCTGTTCGAGAAAATAACAGGAGGGATGGTGTGGAAAAAGGCACTAAAGACCCAGGAAGGTGCAGGCCCTTCAGGTCTGGATGCAAACGGTTGGAGTGTCATCCTCAGCACAAACAAGTTTGGCCCCGTAGCAAGTGATCTCTGCACGGCCATTGCCGCCCTTGCAAGAAAGCTTGCATCCTCTTGCTGCCATCACCTCCAGGCTCTGACGGCCTGCCGCCTCATTCCCCTGAATAAGAATCCAGGATGTAGGCCAATAGGAGTGGGGGAAGTGCTGAGGCGGATCATTGGAAAATGCATAATGGAGGTGGTAAAGGATGATGTCAGGGCAGCAGCAGGGAACCTGCAAGTTTGTGCTGGCCAGCAAGCTGGAGGGGAAGCTGCCATTCACGCCATGAGAACAATATTTGAGCAGCGCGATTGTGAGGCCGTTCTCCTAGTGGATGCTTCAAACGCATTCAACATACTTAACCGCAAGGCCGCAATGCACAGCATCAAGATCAAGTGTCCAAGCTTTGCTATGTATGTTTAAAACTCCTATAGGAATCCATCAGACCTTTATATAGTAAACAACAAGGCTCTAAGAGGGGATACCATCATACAGTCAATAAAGGGAACAACACAGAGGGATCCTGTTGCAATGGCAATGTATGCAATAGGCCTATGCGTGCTCCAACACACAATAAAATTTGAAACAACTGGGGTCAAACAAGTGGCGTACGCTGATGACCTTACAGGAGCAGGAAAAGTGGAGGACATCAACAAGTGGTGGGACTTAGTAACATCACGAGGCCCACAAATAGGGTACCACCCAAACTCCAGCAAGTCCTTCCTCATCGTGAAGCCAGAACATTATGACTGGGCAATGGGGGTGTTCGGTGGAAGTGAGATCAAAATAACAAAGGATGGCCAAAGACACCTAGGCGCAGTAATTGGCACGACGGACTTCAAGACCGAGTACGTAACGGGAAAGGTGAATGAATGGGTTAGGGAAATCCAAGCTCTGTCTGGGATTGCTAACACAGAGCCACATGTGGCTTTTGCGGCATTCACCCATGGAGTCAAGCATCGCTGGAACTACCTGATGCGCACTATCCCTGATATCGGACCCCTCCTCCACCCTCTGGAAGAAGCTATCAGCGTCAATTTCATTCCCAAGTTAGTGATACACCCTCACTTAACCCCGGCAGAAAGATCACTCCTTGCACTACCACCGAGACTGGGAGGAATGGGACTGACCAATCCAGAGGAGATTGCTGCCACAGAACATCAAAACTCTGTTAAGCTCACGGCAGCCCTCACGGACCACATAATAGCTCAGAATGCAACAGGGGAGGTGGATAACAGTGAAGTAAACAAGATTCGAAGGTCCATTACGACAGAACGACAGCACTGAGAACGTGATAAGCTTCAGCAACTGTTGCTGCAGGTACCAGAGTATTTGAAAAAATAAGTAGCTACAGCGCAGGAGGTGGGCGCCTCGAACTGGTTAACTACGTTACCGATAAGGGCAAATGGTTTCAGTCTCAATAAACAAGAATTTACAGATGCCAATGCTCTAAGGTACGGTTGGCCAGTAGAAGGTTTGCCCTCCCAATGACGTCGATCACGCCATGGTGTGCAAGAAAGGGGGCTTCATATGCATGAGGCATGACGAAGTAAGGGATCTCACAGCAAATATGTTGAAGGAAATCTGCCGGGATGTCATGGTAGAACCGACCCTCCTTCCATTGGACGGTGAGATCTTCCAACATAGGACTTCAAACACATCCAACGAAGCCCGTGTCGACGTCAGTGCTCGAGGATTTTGGACGCGGGGACAGCGAACCTTCTTTGACATCAGAATTTTTTATCCCATGGCCGCATGTCACCGTAACTTAGCTCTCGATGCTGCACACAGGAGGAACGAGAACGACAAGATAAGGGGATACGGGGAGAGAAAAAAGAACGTTGATCAAGGCAGCTTCACTCCTCTAGTGTTCACAACCTCTCGAGGTGATATCCGAGCAGAAGCAGCAGCCCACAAGTTATGTTACCGCCAGGATGAGATGGCGACTGTCCTTCTCTCTCCTTCGGTCGGCTTTGCTCTGCCTCAGGGGAACGAGAGCATCGGCCCCAAAGCCAACAACAGCTGCAGATATCGACTATGAGGCTACGGTCACTGAATGCCACATAGATCTGTGGCTCAACTAACTCAACACAGCTAGGATAGCTACTTATGTATTAGGATTTTAATATTAAGGTAATAAAATGGTGGCGAAGGAATGTCTATTGGGGGAGGCTGGAGGCCATATTAAAAGAAATGGAAATGGAAGTAGTGTGTATAAGATAATTGATATTGAAGTAGAATATGTAAATGAAGTTGTAGAGGAAAGTAGTATGCATGAGGGAAGTAATGTTTGTGGTGGAAGTAGTTTTGTAAGGAAAGTAGTGTGTGTGTGGGGAAGTAAATTAGTGAGGAAAGTAGTGCTAAAAAGGGAAGTAGTGTGTGTAAGGGAAGTAATGCGTGTGTTGGAAAGTAGTGTTTAAGAAGGAAGTAGTATGTGTGAGGGAAGTAGTGATGAACAAGGAAGTGGTGTAAGTAAGGGGAGTAGTATGTGTGGGGAAGTAGTATGTTTGAGGAAAGTAGTTTTGGAATGTTGGAGAAGGTGTAATATAGTGTGTGTAAGTTAACTATAGTGTTGAGGGGAAAGTAGTATTGGAGAGGTAAGTAGTACTTTCCCTGCCAACACTACTCCCCTTACTTACACCACTTCCTTATTCATCACTACTTTCCACATACATGCTACTTCCTTCTCAAACACTACTTTCCACACACAACTAGTATCCCCCACACGCTACTTCCCTTCCTACACTACTTACCTCTACAAAAGTACTTTCCTCAAACATTCTACTTCCCTCATAAAGTGTTGGGGAGAGCAGTATGTGCGAGGGAAGTAGTGTTACAGAGGGAATATTATATGTTGGGAAAGTAGTGTAAGTGAGGGAAGTAGTAATGGGAAGAGAAGTAGTGGGTATAAGAGAAGTGATGTTGAAGAAATAGAATATGTAAAGGGAGGAAACTTGGAGAAGATAGTAGTTTGTATGAGTAAAATAATGTTTGTGGGGAAAGTAGTTTGTTTGAGGAGAGGAAACTAGTGTGTGAGAAAGTGTTGAAGAGGGAAGTAGCGTGTGTAAAGGAAGTAATATGTGAGGAAGTAGTTTTGTGAGGAAAGTAGGATTAAAAGGGAAGTAATATATACTTTATGAGGAAAGTAGAATCTTTGAGGAAAGTACTTTTGTAGAGGTAAGTAGTGTAGGAAAGGAAGTAGCGTGTGGGGGGATACTAGTTGTGTGTGGAAAGTAGTGTTTGAGAAGGAAGTAGTAAGTGTGTGGAAAGTAGTGATGAATAAAGAAGTGGTGTAAGTAAGGGGAGTAGTGTTGGTGGGGAAAGTACTACTTACCTCACCAATACTACTTCCCCTCAACACTATAGTTAACTTACGCACACTATATTACACCTTCTACAACATTCAAAAACTACTTCCCTCACACATACTACTTCCTTCTCAAACACTACTTTCCACACACGCGACTTCCTTCTTAAACACTACTTTCCAAACACGCATTACTTTCCTTACATACACTACTTCCCTTCCAGCACTACTTCACTCTACAAAAGTACTTTCCTCACACATGCAACTTTCCTCACTAATTTACTTCCCCACACATTACTTTCCTTACACACTCTACTTCCCTTGTCAACACTACTTTCCTCACTAATTTTCTTCCTCACACACATTACTTCCCTTAAACACACTACTTCCCTCGTCAACACTGCTTTCCATACAAAGCTACTTCCACCACAAACATTACTTCCCAAATGCATACTACTTTCCTCTCCAACTTCATTTACATATTCTACTTCAATATCAATTTCTTATACACACTACTTCCATTTCCATTACTACTTCCCTCATTTACAGTACTTTCCCAACACATTATTTCCCTCTATAACAAGGCTTCCCTCACACATACTACTCTCCCAAACACTACTTCCCTCACATATCCTACTTTCCTTATATAATAAGTCAGTCAATAAGGGTCATCGAGTCACTGACTGAGTAAGTCAGTACTGACGGGTAAAATATAATAATTCATACAACTGTATGACCAAGACAAGTAATACAATATCAGTGACGTCACAATTCATAACGTCATTTTTACATGTTATATATTAAACAATTATATACACCATCTAAAAGCCGTTTTTATTGACATTTTTGTCTAATTAAAATTCTATCTAAACATATCATAACATTTATAATTCTACTTTTTGACTTTCAGTGATAATTATATACATTGATAATTAACGAAATAAAACATTTAAGTACAAGAATCGCAAAAAAGTTGCCGCCAATAAACAGCTGTCTGTCATCTCAGACGCCGCCAAGACGCCATCACGCAGGCTGTTAGGATAGTCTTTTGTCTCTTAGTGATTGTTCTTATGGCGATTTTCATCAGAAATTACAAATAGACTTTCTCCAAAACTCATTTGAAATGGTTAATGGTTAAAAATAGATCCCTACAACGTTTAAGGTAAGTTTTGAAGACGATTAGTTAGTAAAATTTGATGACATTTCCCAGGGAGTGCTGATGCCGCGCGAGTAATGTTGCCTTGTAAATTCGAATATGTTTTATTAATTGATATATTTACCAAAGTTACTTATATTGGGTGTATAACAAGAAATATTTATGTACTTATATTATAATAAAGTTATGGGTAAGTTTTAGTGCAACAATTGAAAGCTTTTTCATTTTTTCCAAGATATTTCCTCCACCGTCACGACACAAGTCTACGGCAGCTGCGCCAAAATCTTTATCTATATATTGCATCATTAAGCTGACAAGATGACAATATGCTGTAATTATTATTGTATTTTGTAGTGAATAATGAATTTAAAGGCTTTTACGGATACAGTAATGTATTTATTCCTCGGGTATAGATACGTATTAAGGATATCGTAGTCGAGTGCACTAATATATATATAAAATCTGGATGACCCAGCAACAGTTACTCATCGTTGTGACAAAATATTAATAATGTTATTATAACAAACCAAGGCGAGGAATATGATCGAAGTATATTACAGTATTTACATTATATGGAAATATGTCGTGTATATTATAAAGAAGTAGTATGTTAATTATCGAGTTGGACTGGTCGCCAACCTTCCAATACGTCGATGGTACTCTGATGGATGGATTAAATCGTCATTTAAACAGGAAGATAAAATATTTACCATATATGTTTCATTATTGTACGGTACTAATACTAACCCAACTACCCTTTCCAATACCACAATTTGTCGTTGACATTATTTATATTTTAGCAAATTTATATTTATCAATTTTAAACTTTTCAATTGACATTATTTACATTTTAGCAAATTTATATTTATAATTTTTTTACTTTTCAATTGACATTTATTTTTCATCATGAATTCTTCCTCAATATAAAATATAATTTAATTATATTATAATATTTTTTCTAGATGTTATTTAGTTTCGTAATTAAGTAACTCATATGTACACAGAGTCCCGAGAAATTGGCGCCATCTTTAATAATCACAGAGACATCGACGTCGCAAGTGTCGTCTTCGTGAACATCTTCATGAGACGTTAATAAGAAATTGTAGTCAAGGAAGATCCCCAAATTGTTTGAGGTAAGTCTTAATAAAAGTTATTTTAGTAATGTAATGAAACAAGACTAATGGTCGCTAGGAGGATTCTCAGCAATAGCATCTTTCTATTTAACATTAATGACGTACTCTTTCGTCCAAGAGTAATTTGGTTGGATGGATATTTTCTTGCTATATTTTCATGTCTGAGTCAGGATATGATATTCATTTATTGGTAACTGTTTCGTTAGCCAGGTTATTAGGCCCCTAGGCTCGCACTACCGACACTACTTCGTGTTGCGCAACGATAAAATGGTAATGCGGATCCACCTGATTCTGTCTTCCCTGGTTTCTCTCAGGTGCACCCCCCCCACCCCCCCCCCACCCCCTCCCTAAAATTACACCTATCAAAATAAGTTCCTTCTGTTTAATATATTAGTAAAAAAGTTTACTACATTTTATAATATTGATTAGTTTTGTATAAATATTTTTATTAATGTGAACTTCAAGTATATTTAGTTATATACCCGGTACTCAGAATATCGTATTCTATTCAGTTATTTGAATCCTGGATGATCCAATGACATACAGTACATATATTTCTAAATGTGTTTTTATTTATTAGAAGATTAATGAACCTTGGGGAGAAAATACATTACTAATTTTCTCTGAAAACTACTTACCTCCCGTAATGCTACTTTCTTGATACTACTGTACCTTCGTTTCTTACAGCAGCTACTTCCTCACATATTACACTACTCTCCATCTTAATACGGAAGTAGCCATACAAACTACTTTTCTTTCACATATTTCCTCACACTGCTTCCCTCTGAAAAATACTTCGCTCACTCTTTTATGATATACAGTATAGTGAGGTGTTCTTTTTATTATTCTTAAGACAATTATTTATATTAAAATTATTTAGGCAAGTTTCTTATTAGTTTTTAATATTGTGGATTTTATCCAATATTCGGCAAGTATTGCCTGAGCTGGTTCCCTGCTGCTACACCACCAACAGGTATTGTCTACCGTAAACCACAGGGACTTGTTAACTATTGTGCTGACTTACTTTATATATGAATATAAATTTATATGAATAAGATAAGGATTACATGGTCTTTTTATAGGTTTTTTAAAATTATTTTTGATTTCTAATATAAAAAAACACATTAATTCAAATATGAGACAGGAAAATTAATTGTCGGTAAGAAGGACTGTTCTGTGGCAGGAAGTTGCTCTCATTATATCTGTCAGACAATAGCAATTTTTTGGAGGTTGATTGAACCTAAACATTATAAATTTTAAGCTTTTGTGTTTGAGGCCACCAGTATGACCCGGCAATTGCCATTCTATACCTGTTGTTAGTGTATCGACAGGAGAGAACCTGTTCACCCCCAATAGTAATTCTCTCCCCCTCCACCCCTTCCACCATGTGATGATAAACTTGTGATTCTTGTGCATCCAGGAATTCTCACAACCTGTGATCCTTGTGCTACTCCCATTATCTTCACTATCACAATGATTTCTACAAGTTGTATGATCATACAAACAATTATATTTACTGGTCCATGATCCTCACACACCTTACATCATTATTATCATGTACTATACTTTAGAATTCTTAATGTATTGTGTGATTCTGGTACTCTTGATGACTTCATGCCACCAAAGATTGTCAGATGCAAACAACAAGGGAACCATAATATGTTGCTGGATAGTGACAGATACTAGTAGTTCCTCGCCAACAGCGGGTTAGCTCCTGGAAAAACCAATATCTAGTCATGAAATTTACTCACAATTTTTGTGGAGACATGTTCAGAATTTCTGGTCTGTGATATCCTTGCTGAGGTTGAAAATTAAAAAAAAAAATTACATGAGGTTGAAAATCGGGAGCAATTTTTGGAAAATTTGGGGAAAACTTTAACAACAAATTTTTTTTCCTGGTCTCGGAACAAATTCAGAGATGAATTAATGCACATTTCTTGAAAATTCTGAGAAACTATTCCCATTACCCGGAAAAATTCCGGGGATGAAGGATTTTTCCGGGTTTCAGAGTCGTCAATGTTACCCGAGAAATCTCTCATTTCCGCAAAAGCTCTGCATAAATTATGCCGCCAACCACGGGGATTAGGCTCCTGGAAAAACCCTCTGGTTGGTAAATCCGTAGTTGGTAAAACTAAAGGCTTTTGGGAAATAGGGGGTTAGGTTCCACGGCTGCCGATAGAACTCGGCAAAGCCAAACTAAGGTGCCTTCCTATGCAACAAATACTTGCATTTTACATTTTATTAAATTTGAGTTAAATATATATAAAATAGGGAAATATAAATTGAATAGTACAGTAATATATATTTAACTGTACAGTAATACGGGGGGAATCTCCGTTAGACGGAATCTCCGTTCGACGGAACTCTCCAATATCTAGACATGAAATTGGCTCATAATTTTTATGGACAAATTCTCAGAATTTCTAGTCTATCATTGCATTTCTGAGGTTGAAAATTAAAAAAAAAAATTATATCTTAAGTTGAAAATCGGGAGTAATTTGTGGAAAATTTAGCGAAAACTTTGGGAACTTGAATTTTTTTTCCTGGCCTGGGAACAAATTCAGAGATGAATTAATGCACATTTCTTGAAAATTCTGAGAAACTCTTCCCATTGCCCGGAAAAATTCCGGGGATGAAGGATTTTTCCGGGTTTCAGAGTCGTCTTGTTACCCAAGAAATCTCTCATTTCCGCAACAGCTCTGCATAAATAATGCCGGCCAATGGGGATGTCACTGTGTAATTGGTATTTACCTTCAATGAGGACGATGGTGGAGGAGGATGATGTGGAGGGATAGAGAAGTAGTTATATGGAAGAGGGGGATGCAGGCTCACTCTCTTTTGGACCTTTCCATATGCCACCAGCAACACTAACCCTTATTGTAGCCTCACTTTTCTTTGTCGTACGAATCGAGGATTCACTTACCCCCATGGCGTGTCCCATTGGTGCTATGCTCTCATCATGCACAAGTCTATCGAGCACTTCAACTATATTTTATAGTCATGTTCCTTTCCATCTCCTCTTCTCACCTTTATCACTATTATTCAATGCACACTAAGGGGCTATAGTTAAAGGCAAAGTCAATGTTATTGCTATAGTAAATACGTAATGAATATCCAGGGTACGGAGCAATAAAATGGGTCTGCATGGTAAGAGTTCAAAACACTGAAAAATGATGCAGTACTAAGCTATGGATGCTTGAAACTCAATGCTGTAATTGGTGAAATGGTATATAGAGTAAAAACCGGGGACACCCGAAATCTGTGGATGGAAAATCCGTGTTTGGCGAGGGACTACTATATAGTAGTCCTTTTCATAAACTATGTAGAAAAATGTGTTAAATAATCGTTGTTTATAGGGCGATACTGCAGCAGTTAGTAAACCTTGAAAAGCTGCTCTAGTTCAGTGCAGTGCAAAAGATTTCCTCTTATAGTGTTTTTAAGAATATATGTTTCAAGCTGACATCTCATCCAGTCTAGTTCCGTTTCGTTGATTTTATTCTGAGAAGGTTATATGAAGTGGGTTTGATAGATTTTAGCAGCTTATCACAACTAAATTTTCCTACGCCATTGCTTCACCATGAGAGAGACATGTATACAGCTGAGTAAATTTTGGTTTAGTGTAGCCTTAAGTTTATACTAAGTGAATCTGGTAAGGTGTGTATGGGAGCATATCACAGGGAAATTATTTTGTTCTTAAGAAATGTTGTTTTAGGTACAATACATTTATTTGGTTCATAAAACAGCCTATTTGAGTAACATAAATTCTGTGTCTTCACCATTAGAATCAAACATGTATACAGCTGAGTTAAATATAGTTTAGTGTAGCCTTATGTTTATTTTAAGTGATTCTTGTAGGTTGTATATGAGAGCCTATAACAAGATTTGCAGTGTGAGAAGTCATTGCCGGTGAAGAACTAATAAGCAGCTATAGTAAAAAGAACACCTAAAAGGAGACTATCAGGAAATGGTGACGTCTGTGTGTCACCCTATAGTTACATGTGACACCAAAGACTGAAGTACTTTCACATCCACGACGCATCAGGACGGGGTTAAGTTAAGTGCGAGTTTACAGGTTTAGCTGCTTAACTGATTAATTTTACATTACAGCGTGTTGCAGTTTCTTAGAATCTGCACATTCAAAATTTAAAGTAATCAAATGTTTTGATTGATATATTATTAAATTTGAATTCATTTACACTATTGCCGGTCCATAAACCACAGATTTGTGATTTGTTGACCCATGAGCCTTGATGTGTCAGGGGAGGATATTAGATATTTTTGCTATGCCATACTGTACTTACTAACACCTGCCCCGCCAGTACTGGAAACTAACTGTGCCACACTTCAGGTACTGAGACAAACCAAGGCTTGTTAATTGTTGAGGTTTAGGGTTCTGTTCTACTAACACAAATTTACAGGATATGTCTTTTCGTCTAACTTCTGAAGATGCAAAGAAGACAAAGTGAAGAAATTGATGTCAATAGTGCTGTGACTACCCCTGCCGCCTAACACACACAAGGTAAATTATTACACTTTTGTTTACATAGCAGAAGGTTGGGGCATATGTTCACTTAATAACTTGTCCTTGGACAGTTAAACGTGTCAACCACCTGTGTCCAAGATTTTTATTAAGTAGAACAATGGTACCAATCCCAAAGTGAAAATTTTTATAAATACAGAGTATTGTACATGTAATTATCATATACCAGCACAGTATGTCAATGTAACTTTTAATGTAACAATTTATTCAGAAATTATTTCATAGGAGGGTTTATTTAGTTATATGTACAGTATTTAAAAAAATAGAGTTTGCTTTCATTATCTTTTCAATATAATTACAACTTATATGTCATATTATTTTGTAAAAGAATGTTATCTTGTTTGGATAATGGAATGTGGTGATAGTAATCCTCGTTACTTGTCATCTGCTTCGTTTCCGACTGTATATAATACATACTGTAGTACCTTCTACAGTATTTTCTCTAGGAATTTACACAACCTTTACTCTGCACAGTCTTAATCACCTCTATGGAACTATGTAGACATAAGTACATGAATAAAAAACAGTAGAGGGAGGAAGGCCATTAAGAAAAAGAGTGAGACAAGTTACAGTATTTCATATGGCTGCATTACCTGGGGTTACAGTAACTCCCATTAGGGTCTTGCTTGGTTTGCCTTAACCCTATTCGTTAAAAATCTTGGCGCAGTAATTTTCTCTGCCGATTGTACAAGTGTGTACCGCGTTCACCAATCTCACGGGCTTTGTCTCCTACCTTTCTCTCCTATATTATCGAGCAAGTATATACCATTGTTATCATCTGTATATATTGAGCTTTCTCTCAGATTACAAAACCAGAGGTTTCCACTTTTTTTCATTTTACGACCATTAGCTATTTCTGTTTCTCTAACGGAAACTGATTTCATCATCCTTAAAATTCTTGTTTTTCTTATGGGTCATCAAACCAGGAATTTCCCACTTTCTTTATCTTTAACATCTTATTACTTTTCTTCTCTCTCCGGGTCATTAAACCCGAAGAGTCTCACGTGCATCATACACCTTCGTAACTTACTTGTTCTTTCAAGCACTAATTAAATGTTTCCTTCCACTTCAGGTATGTGGTCAACGAGGTCTCCTCTTGCCAGTTGGGTGAGTGTTACATAACATTTTCATGTTAGTCATAAAGTCTTATTAGGTCAGATGTACTTGTATGTACAGTATATCATGCTTTTTAGATATACATTCTTTGTCGAATGAATTTCTAGAATGAATTTCTAAAGCATATGTGGTAGAATTTAATCTTATGTGATATGACGAATCCTTTGGTATTTTAACCCAAAACAAACTTACCCTAAGTAGTTTAGGGCGGATTAGTACTGATGCCAGTCATGTTCAGTTCATATTGTGTATGCGTGTTTGATACTACCGAACATCAGTTTGATTTTTTTTCCAGCAGTCAACCCTAAATAGCATGGCATGGCATGCATATCAAATTAATTTCATTGTCATAAACTTGGGTACGAAAAATGTATATAAGTTTTGCCACGTCAGTCCATGGCAGGATTATAAGTTTTCCTGAATTTAATGTATATAAATATGTGCAGTCCCCGGTGCGTTGTGGCTCAATATCCGAAGTTTCATCGATAATATAATATAACCTTATCCAATTAACTCAGTCGTACCTATTCTAACTTCTCTAAACCCAATCATCTTAACCTAACTTAACTTAATCCGCCTTAACCCATTCTACCGTAACGTGCTCTAATTAAATTTAACCCAACTTGATTTAATTAAATACAACTTAATCTAATATAATCTAATCCAACTTAACCTAGTCGACCATAACCTACTGTAATCGAACATAAACCAACCAGCCAAATCTAATCCAAGTTCACCTCAACTAATTTTGTCCACCTTAACCAAACAGGAGAGTAGAGAGACAGGTTAAGAAACAGAAAGGCATAGAGACGGGCTGAGAAACAGGAAGGTAGAGATCGACTGAGAAACAGGAAGGTAGAGATCGGCTGAGAAACAGGAAGGTAAAGATCGGCTGAGAAACAGGAAGGTAGAGATCGGCTGAGAAACAGGAAGGTAGAGATCGGCTGAGAAACAGGAAGGTAGAGATCGGCTGAGAAACAGGAAGGTAGAGATCGGCTGAGAAACAGGAAGGTAGAGATCGGCTGAGAAACAGGAAGGTAGAGATCGGCTGAGAAACAGGAAGGTAGAGATCGGCTGAGAAACAGGAAGGTAGAGATCGGCTGAAACAGGAAGGTAGAGATCGGCTGAGAAACAGGAAGGTCGGCTGAGAAACAGGAAGGTAGAGATCGGCTGAGAAACAGGAAGGTAGAGATCGGCTGAGAAACAGGAAGGTAGAGATCGGCTGAGAAACAGGAAGGTAGAGATCGGCTGAGAAACAGGAAGGTAGAGATAGAAACAGGAAGGTAGAGATCGGCTGAGAAACAGGAAGGTAGAGATCGGCTGAGAAACAGGAAGGTAGAGATCGGCTGAGAAACAGGAAGGTAGAGATCGGCTGAGAAACAGGAAGGTAGAGATCGGCTGAGAAACAGGAAGGTAGAGAGACAGGTTAAGAAACAGGAAGGTAGAGATCGGCTGAGAAACAGGAAGGTAGAGAGACAGGTTAAGAAACAGGAAGGCATAGAAACAGGCTGAGAAACAGGGAGATGAGAGACAGGCAAACAGGCTAAGAAACAGGAAGGCATAGAAACAGGCTGAGAAACAGGGAGATGAGAGACAGGCAAACAGGCTAAGAAACAGGAAGACAGAGACGGGAAAAAGAGACTGACAGACAGATAGGCTGAGAAACAGGAAGACAGAAGTAGGCTAAGAAACAGAAAGACAGACAGACAGCTATGGAACAGGGAAGCAAGTAGAAAGAAATAATGATATGTCAAGGGAACAGTAAGTAGTGATCTTAGTCTCTGGTTAAGTCCTCTTTATTATGATTTTTCTTTATAGTGTCTTCCTTCTTATCACTTTTCTTCTCATTCCTTCGCTTTTTCATTACCCGATGTTCTCTTTCTTCCTCTTTTTCTTCTTCCATTACGTCTTTTTCTTCTTCCTTTTTTGTCTCCGTTTATATTTTTCCCTTCATTTCTTTGCTCGCCTGTTAGATTCTTCTAATGCTTCCTTCTCCTTATTCCCTTGAGTATGATGGCCTAATCTCATGAGTGCAGTGTTATTGTATTCAAGGGGAATAGCCATCGTATTCAAAGGGATAAGGCATCGTACATATTGGATTAAATAATGTACTCAAGAAGTTAGTCGTCGTACTCAGGGGTAAAAGCATCTTATTCGTAAGGTGGCGTTATAATACTCAGGAGAAAGGTATCGAATTTCACAGAAGGAAAAACTTACCCCCAGACTTGGACCCCTTGTACCTTGGTAATACAGTCCCCAAACGCAAACAAAATACTAAATTCCTCGGAGTTATTGATGATGAGAAACTTAACTGGAGAAACCACATACAAGCCATTCACAGGCTGTGTTGAAACAAGACAAAGGTCGGCGAGCATAAAGGTCACAATTTTTAGTATTTCTTATCACAAGTTTGATGCGTCTTAAACCTACATAGATCGTCGAGTTTCATAATGACAAATTTTCTCTTTACTGTCGCACACGCAGATGTAGGATTCTTGTGTCATAACTTTAAACCGCTTTAAAGGCTTATGTGTTGAAAGCTCATAAAAGTTAAGGGTTTAATTTTCTTGTAAACTAATTTTTTTTATTGTTTATGATGTTTTAACCTCACAACACTGGATGTCTGGTGAGTGGTCAAATGAGCCCAGCCCTAATAAGTCGTAACCCAACCAGTAGGATTTGGGACCAGTTTTAATGGACCCTAGTACTAAAGGTTCCTAAGACTAGTAGCCCAATCCTAATGCTTGGGGTCGATTTAATTGTGGTCTTATTAGGACTCAA
This sequence comes from Homarus americanus, assembly GCF_018991925.1. Lineage (NCBI taxonomy): Eukaryota > Metazoa > Arthropoda > Malacostraca > Decapoda > Nephropidae > Homarus > Homarus americanus. The sequence goes on from NW_024753133.1 coordinate 412,645, forward strand.
GACTGCTGATTGGTGACTGTAAAGACTGGGGCCCATTGACGTAAAACCATATGTCTGGAGCTTATGGCACTGGTAAGATTTTGTCAAAACACTGGTTACCGGTCAAATTGGCATAATTTCTAATAGGCACCAACCTAACCTAGGAATGAGGCCTATTTAATAAGTCACCTGGTTGACCTACTCTGTACGCCTTTACAGCCTATCTCGATTAACATTTTATGGGCAGCGGCGCACTTAGGTACTGCATTTTATTGTGGTTAACTAACGCCACACCATTGTCTAATACTACATGAATTAACTTAAACTGTATGTCACTAATTTTGGGTTTTGAACCTGCTATTAATATATTACTAATAGGTTTGTGACAACCATTACTACCAAATTAAAGCCTGGAATTTCTGCTACCGAATTTTATTATTACAAAGGTAAAAACATATATTGGTGCTTCAGGAATCGAAGATAATTTACCGTTCGTACATTTTAGTTGCCAAATTGCATATAGGTACTTGGTGACAAGCACCACAGATTGAACATGGAGAAAAATCGTGTATTTTGTAGTCTTATATAATAAGGTGGATGTGGGAGTTACATCGCATTTGCTTGTCAGTATAAATGTCTTAATATTAAGAAATTGTTTACTGCCTTTTGTAGATGTTAAGGCCACTTAAATATAGAAAATAATAATGTTCAGGGAACCAAGCGATTTTAGTTTTCTTAATCACAAGTACCAATACGAGGTAATTCTTATCCGTAACCTTATACGGTGGTAGTTGAAATGGACCCCAACCTAACCTAAGCAGTAATGGTTAATATACATTTAGATGCTTCAGCTGCCAGTCAAGTGATTTATTCACAGTCTTAGTTTCTACTCAAGACAACAACTTCCATGAAGTAAGGAAAATATTCTTTTTGTATAACGATTAGGATCATGGTCCATTCGGGTTACGGACCATTAGGACTGGATTCAGTCCTAATGGTCATATTGGGATAAGCTGGGGTCTATTAACACTGGAGGCCAATCGCCGCTCGCAAGAAAGCACTGTTGCAGTTGCTGCGTCATATGCTCACAATAACACAGCTGTCTGCCATTTCGAAGACTTATAGCATCGGCGGGATATACTGTGTCATAAAGTCAAGACAGTGGCGGGGTTTCATTCGTCGAAGGCTCAAAGTGTGAAGAAGGATTATATTGTAATAGGATTAACACTCAACTGTACAAGGGAGGTTTTTCAGTGTTGTTTATTACAGCAAAATACGGTATATCTATCTCTTCCAAAAGCTCAAAACGCACGTTTTTTGAAAGTTCGAAACTCGGGATTTTTCTCTCATAATTTCACAACACAGGAGCATTTTCCGTCATAAGCTTACTCCACGAGCTATTTTGTTTCATAACATACGCTTATAGCACAAGAAATATTTCCTGTTTTGTAAACTTAATACACGAACGATTTTTCTAGGTCGTAAACTCACAGCAAAAACTATTGTCATAAACTCATAACACTGGAAATGTTTTTGGAGTGTAAGCTCACAACAAGGGATATTCTGGACCTTAAGCTTAAAGCAAGATACTTTCCTGTCAAAACTCACTGCACTTTTGTGATACCTTACAGCACAAGACACTTATAAGCCTGGCAAGGTGACAACAGTTGACGTTTTTGTCGTGATTCCATAACACTTTCCAAACGGTAACTTTTTTGTAAACTTACAATGCTGAGGGATGTTGTTGTATTGTAAACCCACAATACTCTTGGGGGTTTGTTGTGCTGTAAAGTCATAGCACCCTAAAGGTTTGCTGTGTCATAAATTCTTAACAGTGAATAGGATTAAGAGTCATTTCATAGCTATGAATAGCCTTTTGAGTGTGTCATTTCACAACACTGAATGGCTTTTTAATATGTCATGTCTCAACAAAGAATAACTTTGTAGTGTCACTTTTCACAAGACAGGATGGGTTTTAGTATGATATCAAAACACTTAATGGATTTACGCACCATAAATTCGCAGCTCCAGATGGTTTTAAACCTATCTTCACAACACTGGATGGGTTTAAGTGTTAAACTTTCACAACACTGGGTGGGTTTAAGTGTTAAACTTTCACAACACTGGGTGGGTTTAAGTGTTAAACTTTCACAACACTGGGTGGGTTTGAGGTGTTTCAAGTTTACATCACTAGAGGGGTTTGTTTTGTTACATTCTTAACTGTTGGGTGGTATATAACGCTAGTGGGAAGACTGAAAAAGAGAGTTATGTCCCCTACCTCTCTACGCTTCTATACTTAGATCTTTACTTATGAGAAGAAGAAATTTGTTCTCGGAAACTCTAGGCCTGCTTAAGATTTTTTTCCTCCAAAGATTCACTTAGATTGGTTTGAACTCAAACACATTAGACAACCACTCTCACACTTTTCGTAAGCTGTGCTCCAAACTGAAATATTGACTCTTAAACATTTTTACATCTTAGGCAAATCTTAGGCTTGGTTAAAACATAGTTAATTCCAGAACTTTTTTCCTTCATTAAACTGCATTTTCTTTAGCATAAAATGTATTCAAGATGTGTCTTCCATGTTTTATGGGGTTCTGAAGACAACCGATTTATCGGAGAACATTTTGAGGTTGGCGATAAGATAATACTAAGAAGTGGTAGAATTATTGCATGAAAACCATTTGTATTTATTTGTGGGGAAGTGAGGCAATGACAGTTTAATCGTTTTGAAACTTGTTGCAACAGACTTAACCATTTTTTTTCTTTGCGTCTAAGTTATTGGACTTTCATCACCATTCTCAGTACTGGGAATGACTGGGTTAAAGAGTAATCTAGAGATGCTGAAATTTATGAGTTATATTATATGAGCTTGCATGATGAATTTATTTTTTAAACACTTACACGTCTCGTCCCTCGCTCAAATTATTTTGGAAATTGATGTTTTAAGAGCTGTTTCTACTTGTGGTTTGAATTCTAAGTCATTTAACAAAATTTTTCAGTTTTCCTTAGTACTCATCGTCATTACCGAGCGCTTTAACTCTTTCCTCTCCTGTTCCCCTTAACGTTAAAAAGTACTTCGGGAACTATGAGTCTCATCACAGTAGATACTCATCCCATAACTGGGACACATGAACACTGTACAGTCCTATAGGGATGACTATGATACCAATATTCAAAGGTGACAGGTGAAATGTTTCTAGCCTGATATACCCCAGACTAATATAGCCATTAAGATTAGGGCCCAGCCTCAGTAAACGTAAGTCCTTGTTGACTCCAATCGTGTTAAACATTAATGCTAATGGTTAGGTTACATAAAGTTGAGATCTACTAGTAATGACACAAATAGGTGGGTCGTAGTTTGGAAGTTGCCATCAGTGAGGCTGGAGCTCTTACCTAAACCTGGCCTCCTTGACAGCCTCCAAGGCCCTGAGACTCCACCAAGGACACAGCCCAAAGGCCTCAGCATCACGCCGCTGAGCATGTGATCCAACACACCCACCTCTTGCGACAACATGTTGAGCTGTTGAAATATGATGGGGAATGGTCATGTTAATTTAGGTTATGAGTTGACTGAAATAGGTTCTGAATAACATGACTTCATTTTGTAATAAAAAGACGATTACAGGATCTTAATTCCTACCATCTTCATCAAACACTTCTTACTCTGAACGGAAACTTTCCTTCTTTCATAAATTTTCACTTAAACCTTAATGCTTTTAGTTTCCTAAAAATTTCAGTTGTTTTATTTCTTGTTTATGCTACTTTTGTTGTATAACCTGAAATAATGAGAGAATAAGGAAAATATATTTAGTTAAATAACATTTGAAGAAATCACTTATAATAAGTCATAATCAAAATGGCCAAGTGCCTTGGGAAAGTGCTGTTGCTTGATGTAAATTAGATATACAGTGTGTTGAACTAATAGTGTTCCCGCAGTCATCTTTACCAAAAAACTTCCCGGTGCATCCCACTTGGTCACACAGTCAATCCGGCTTATGTAGAAATTGTGAAGCGTTTGAGAGATTCCGTGAGACGAAAAAGGGGGGGGGGGGTGATCTGTGACCCAGTGAAGGCCTCTTCACCATGGCTGCTCTGGCTCATAGCTCTTCCTCTGAAACAGTTTTTACCAAAATCTGTATTTCCCAGTGTGGTCACCCGCCTTATTTGCAAGATGGATCTTAATCTTCTTACTACTGTAGCTCTTCATTTCTCTTGGTCGACCTTTTCTAACTCGATCAGCTGAGATAGTTTCTTCGCGGCTCACGTCATTTTATGTAAAAGACCCTAATCATTGAAGCAGTTATGAACGATGGATTAAAACAAAACAAAACAATATGCTCAAACACTAAAGAATCATACTAACTGAAGTCGAGACTTATATATAGAAGTAAAATTAATATACATTCTAGTTATGGAAGAGTCAGAATCTTGGATAAGAGTAAAAGTTGGGCGACCGTAATATATGAAGTAAATAGTAATAAGTGGCTAAAAGAACGTAAACAAACGAAAGAGGAAGCAGATGATCTAACACCCGGCAATCAAATCACAACGTGGTCTTCGTCAGACAAAAGACAATCGGCCATCTAGGAGCGGATCCCACTGCTCGAGGAATCACAGTCGGTAATACGCAGTTTCTCTCGCCCGTAATTTTGGTTAATTATGGTAATTCAACACGGGAATATAGCCTTCCTTGAGCACTTCCGGGAATGGCTTTTGCCGGCCACATTTACCTGGTTATTTATCACACGGGAGGCGTACCGTATGGCGAAACCCAGACTAGGGGAGTGGCAGACGACTGTAGCGTTAACGGGTGTATATAGGACTGGTGATAGTAGTGGTAAACATTGATGGTATTGCTAATGGTGGTGGTGGTGGTGATACTCGGGGTTGAGGCATGGGGAATATCTTATATTCCTACGATGGTGTTATCAGATTTAAGACATGATGATGATTGTGGTGGTGATTCTAATGGCGATGATATAATGGTAAAGGTGTACTTATCTTATAAACCGGGACGGGAGAGGTAACGTAAGGCGAGGCGCAATATACTTGTAGGGGCGTGGCACTCGGCTGACGCTCCTTAGTGACGGTGGGCAGTGGTGGTGATGGTGCCAGTGTTGATGGTGAGTGTGTAAAGATGGAGGCGGATGGTGATGATAGAAATAGTTGAAGTAATTGTGATAGTAGAATGGTGATAATGGTGGTGATAGTAATTTTGGGAATGATAGTGGTGATAGTCATAAGAGTGTCAGTAGTGATGGTAATGTTAGTGGTATTGGTGGCGGTGGTTGGGGTGTTAACGGAGTCTTATAGTGTCAGCTGTGATTGAGGTTATGGTTTAGTAATTGTAATAGTAGAGGCATAGGTTTACTGCTGACTTTGGATGTGATGATAGTGGTGGTGGTGCCGATGGAGATAATGACGATGTTGGTGAAGGTGGTAGTGCTCGTAGTTATGGTGATTAGTGATGGTGGAGGTAGTATCGATGGTAGTGCTGGAGAAAGTTCTTGCAAAACTATCACCACCACCACTACTACTCCTCCTCCTCCTCCTCCCTCCCTCCTCCTCCTCCTCCTCCTCCTCCTCCTCCTCCTCCTCCTCCTCCAGAACTACCAACACCTCCTCCTCTTCCTCCTCCTCCTCCTCAGAACTACCAGCAACACTCCTCCTCCTCCTCCTCCAGGGCAACACCTCCTCCTCCTCCTCCTCCTCCTCCAGAACTACCAGCAACACCTCCTCCTCCTCCTCCTCTTCCTCCAGAACTACCAGCAACACCTCCTCCTCCTCCTCTTCCTCCAGAACTACCAGCAACACCTCCTCCTCTTCCTCCAGAACTACCAGCACACCTCCTCCTCCTCCTCTTCCTCCAGAACTACCAGCAACACTCCTCCTCCTCCTCCTCCTCCTCTTCCTCCCCTTCCTCCAGAACTACCCTCCTCCTCCTCCTCATCCTCCTCCTCCTCTCCTCCTCCTCCTCCTCCTCCTCAGAACTATCAGCAACACCTCCTCCTCCTCTTCTTCCTCCAGAACTACCACCAACACTCCTCCTCCTACCACCACCAACCTTTCTTCAGCCTACCACCAACCTTCTCCTCCACTTTCTACACTACCACCACCACCCTCTTCTTCCTTCACTTCTCCTCCACTACCCACCAACCCTCTTCTTCAGCACTACCACCAACACTTCTCCTCCAGCACTACCACCACCAACCCTCTTTCTTCAGCACTACCACCACCAACCTTCTCCAGCACTACCACAACACTTCTCCTCCAGCACTACCACCAACCTCCTTATTCTTAACTACCATTTTTCTTCAGCACTACCACCACCAACCCTCTTCTTCACCACCACAACCCTCTTCTTCAGCACTACCACCAACACTCCTCCTTCATCAACCTTCTCCTCCTACCACCAACACTTCTCCTCCAGCACTACCACCAACACTTCTCCTCCACTACTTCTCCTCCAGCACTACACCACCAACCTTCTCTGCACTACCACCAACACTTCTCCTCCTTTTCACCACCAACCTTCTTCTTCAGCACTACCACCAACACTTCTCCTCCTTTTCTACCACCACACAACCTTCTTCTTCAGCACTACCACCAACACTTCTCCTCCAACCACCAACACTTCCTCCTTACCACCACCAACCTCTTCTTCAGCACCTACCACCAACACTTCTCCTTCAGCACTACCACCACCAACCCTCTTCTTCAGCACTACCACCAACACTTCTCCTCCAGCACTACCACCACCAACCCTCTTCTTCAGCACTACCACCAACACTTCTTCTTCAGCACTACCACCACCAACCCTCTCCTTCAGCACTACCACCAACACTTCTCCTCCAGCACTACCACCACCAACCCTCTTCTTCAGCACTACCACCAGCACTTCTCAATATGGTCCTCCTCCTTGTCTTGCTGTGCTTCGCTCTTTATATTAACTCTTCAGCCTGCAGTGTACTATGTGTGTGTTGTCTCTTTATACGAGTAAATTAAATTATTCTCTTAATCTAGTGTAATAATCGGTTATAGATCAATTGCACTCCAGTGTTAATAAGCGCTCAACCTATTCTAACCTATCCTTATTATCCTAATAGTTAGGTAGGTGTTAGGTTAAGATAGTATCGGTATTTAGGGTAAAACTAGTATTCGGATCCGAACCCGATTTGTTTTACTATACAGCGGGTTTGTTGAAGTTTGGTTTGGGGTATATTAGATTAAGGTAGGTTAAAGTTGGGTTCGGTAATGTTAGCGTTAGGTTACGTTAGTTCTAGGGTCGAATAGTACAACTAACGTAAGTTTGTAAGTAATTGCAAAGTTTGGTGAAATTTGGTTATGTCATGTTGTAGGTAGGTTAGGTTAGGTTAGGTTTGAATTAGGTTCCAGGTCCGGATCTGAAGTCGGGTGTTAGTGAGTCGTCAGTATTAACTCTATGAATAATGGACCCACAACCATTATTGTTCTTGAACGTTCAGTAAATATGAAGTTATAGTTTGGCTTGAAAAGTTAAATGTTGGGAGGGTGTTTTAATCCCATATTCAGTATCAAGTAATGAGTCATCCTTTCCAATGAAACACTGAAACATACACAAACCCGCTCGTGGACGCAAGTCCATTACCGATGTGAATAAAATTAAGAAATATTTAATTAAGATAAAACAAGAAACAACAACAAAGGTACAGGTACAGCTACATTTTCTTTTCAATATATGGACCTGGGAGACGCCTGACTGTCATTGTCATATCTAGGCCCTGATCACTGTGTGCCAGGTACTGTAGTTAGTTCTGCGGAGTGCCAGTCTGGGTATACCGTAAAGGAGTTTTGGTTGGCCGAGGCAAAGATATGTCCGAATTTAGTGAAGATGCGACAGTGTATTATATTACAACAAAGAGATTAAAGCAGAATTATAGTACGTAAGCCTTATTTGAGATCAGTTTATACTAGTTTGTAACATCTTGTACTTCTAGAAAATAAAGGCACATCGACGCTTTACATTGAGAGTTTTAGCTAAGTATTGAAGCAGAAGGCCGAAAGAGGATTTGAAGAGGCTGGAGATCAAGGCGGGCCGTGATATATATACTGTAATTCATTAAACAAACGGTGGTACTGCAAACAAACATTATGAGATTGTCTAAGATTATTTTGCCGTCAGTGTGTGTGTGTGTGTGTGTGGAAACAAATTGGTAAATTTACCCTGACCGGAAAAAGTTGTGTACGTCGAACATACGAGGCCATTTTTGCACCGCGCACCATTACATGAAAGACGAAAATATGAATGCATACAAATCAGAATGTAAAATGCCAACCCCTGTTAAGCCATTTTCCTGGAATCTGGGGACCAATTGAAGAAAAAAGCGAGTTAGGTTAGGAAATGCTATATACTGTACGTTTACTTTACCATGAAAGACCCGGGATACAGATTCTCAAACATTCCTACGTTGATTAGACTAGGAATAAGAGAATACGTTTTGTTACAGTAGTGTCAGCGCAATTTTTTATTCCATTTACGGTGGTTTGTTGTGTGTACTGGGGTTGCATTGAGTCAGCTATATGTGTAATTATATCATCAGTTACGATAAAAATTGAACATACGATCCTTTGTGTATACGGGCCTGAGAATGGTAAATATTAGCCCAATTAGACTTCGGCAGGTTAAGAGGTTTTAAGTTGGGTAAATATTAATGATCTGCAGTTGGAGAGTACTTAGGGCGAGGACAGGAGGAAGTGGGTTTGTCATTTAGTAGAAGAAAGGGCAGAAATAAGTGGTTATATTGACTACTGTGGTGGTTGTGATGGTGGTTATATTGACTACTGTGGTGGTTGTGATGGTGGTTATATTGACTACTGTGGTGGTTGTGATGGTGGTTACATTGACTACTGTGGTGGTTGTGATGGTGGTTATATTGACTACTGTGGTAGTTGTGATGGTGATTATAATGACTACTGTGGTGGTTGTGATGGTGGTTATATTGACTACTGTGGTGGTTGTGATGGTGGTTATAATGACTACTGTGGTGGTTGTGATGGTGGTTATATTGACTACTGTGGTGGTTGTGATGGTGGTTATATTGAACTACTGTGGTGGTTGTGATGGTATGGTGGTTATATTGACTACTGTGGTGGTTGTGATGGTGGTTATATTGACTACTGTGGTATGGTGGTTATAATGACTACTGTGGTGGTTGTGATGGTGGTTATATTGACTACTGTGGTGGTTGTGATGGTGGTTATATTGACTACTGGGTGGTTGTGATGGTGGTTATATTGACTACTGTGGTGGTTGTGATGGTGGTTATATGACTACTGTGGTGGTTGTGATGGTGGTTATATTGACTACTGTGGTGGTTGTGATGGTGGTTATATTGACTACTGTGGTGGTTGTGATGGTGGTTACATTGACTACTGTGGTGGTTGTGATGGTGGTTATATTGACTACTGTGGTAGTTGTGATGGTGATTATAATGACTTACAATGAACGCTATGGTGGCTATGATGACTTATAATGATCACAATGGTAGCTACTGTATGACGACTTACAATGATCACTGAGGTGGCTATGCTGACTTATTCTGATCACTGGGTGGTGGTGGAGTTGATAGTAGTGGTGACGATGGTGGTAATGATCAGTTTCATAAAGCTGATGGATAATTTTGTTAGTGGTGATGATGACGAAGACGGTGATAATGATTTGTTCAGGTGGTGTTAGTAGTGGTGGTGGTAAGGTTGAGTGATAGTAGCAGTGTTGATAGTGACTGGGAGAAGAATGATCATACTGTGGCTAATGGGGATAGGGGTTTGATTACCTATTGAAAATGGGCAGTGATTCCAATAAAATGGTGATAGGAGCAGTGATTCCAGGATAATGGTGATAGGGGCAGTGATTCCAGGATAATGGTGATAGGGGCAGTGATTCCAGGATAATGGTGATAGAGGTAATGATTCCAGGATAATGGTGATAGGGGCAGTGATTCCAGGATAATGGTGATAGAGGTAATGATTCCAGGATAATGGTGATAGGGGCAGTGATTCCAGGATAATGGTGATAGAGGCAGTGATTCCTAATGGTGATAGAGGTAATGATTCCAGGATAATGGTGATAGAGGTAATGATTCCAAGATAATGGTACAGGTAGTGATTCCAGGATAATGGTGTTAGAGGCAGGATTCCAGATAATGGTGATAGATGCAGTTCCAGGCGAATGGTCCCAGGATAATGATAGAGGTAGTGATTCCAAGATAATGGTAATAGAGGTAGTGATTCCAGGCTAATGGTGATACAGGCAGTGATTCCAAGATAATGGTGATAGAGGCAGTGATTCCAGGCTAATGGTGGTACACAGGCAGTGATTCCAAGATAATGGTGATAGAGGCAGTGATTCCAGGCTAATGGTGGTAGAGGTAATGATTCCAGGATAATGGTGATAGAGGCACTGGGGTAGGATCTAGTGGCTTGTAGGGCAGCAGCTGGTGGAGTAGGAGTCAGTGGGGCAGCAGCTGGTGGAGTAGGAACCAGTGGGGCAGCAGCTGGTGGAGTAGGAGTCAGTGGGGCAGCAGCTGGTGGAGTAGGAACCAGTGGGGCAGCAGCTGGTGGAGTAGGAACCAGTGGGGCAGCAGCTGGTGGAGTAGGCGCCAGTGGGGCAGCAGCTGGTGAATGTTGAAGCTAGTGTCGGAAGAGCTTGTGGTACTGCAGTAAGTTTTGGTGGTGCAGGGGGATAATGGTGTCTGTGGTCTCAGTGCCGGTATTAGTGGTGCTAGGGTTAATGGGGACAGTGTCAGTGGTGTCAACAATAGTGGTTTCAGGGGTTAATGGAGACAGTTTTATTGGTGTCACTTTGTTTATGAAGAAAGTTTTAATGGTGTCAGGGTTAACGAGACTGTCAGAAATGCCAGCAGTTAGGTTAGGTTAGGTTAATGGTATCAGGGGTTAATCAGTATGGGCATTAAAAACCTGATAAAAGTACAGCTCTGAAAATACAGAAAAGTATAGTTTCTTTCGTATTGTTAATCTGTCATTGTTAAGCAGTTCGTGGTGTTTAAAGGACAAATATTTGACGAATTAAAGTCTTTAAAACTTAAGAAAAAAGTATTTTCTCGTATTCATTTATGTATACCCGGTATGAATTAATTTTGTGGAAAGTCAAATGTATAAGTTCGCAGTAAGGAGGCGTGAGTTTATAAGTACGATGCAGATGGGAGATTAGTAATTAATATTTGTGACAACATATGTAGGCGGGGATGAAATGGAAAAGTCAGGCTTATTGGAGGTAATGTTAGGGGTGCCAGGCTTATTGGAGGTAATGTTAGGGGTGCCAGGCTTATTGGAGGTAATGTTAGGGGTGCCAGGGGTGTTAGGAGGTAATTGTTGGAGGGGGGGTGCCAGGCTTATTGGAGGTAATGTTAGCGTTGCCCAGGCTTGCGAGGTTTATTGGATAAGGCTTATTGGAGGTAATGTTAGCGGTGCCAGGCTTATTGGAGGTAATGTTAGGGGTGCCAGGCTTATTGGAGGTAATGTTAGGGGTGCCAGGCTTATTGGAGGTAATGTTAGCGGTGCCAGGCTTATTGGAGGTAATGTTAGGGGTGCCAGGCTTATTGGAGGTAATGTTAGGGGTGCTAGGCTTATTGGAGGTAATGTTAGGGGTGCCAGTGTTAATAGAGACTGTTCGAGGTGTCAGGGTTAAAGTCGACATTGTTAGTGGTGCAAGACTTACTAGGACGTACTAGTGGTAGTATAATAAATGGATATAATGTTAGTGATGCTAAGGTTGGTACTGTTTGTGGTGCCGGGGATAATGGTCGCAGGGATAACGTCTGAGTTAGTGGCATCAGTTTTAGTGGTTCCTGGGCTTTATGTGACCAGGGCTAGTGTGTTTTGATGCCACCAGGCCGTTCGGTAGCTCAGCTGTTTCTAATGAGGCTGGAACTAATGGGGGCCAGGGCTAGCGAGGCTGAAGCTAGCGAAGCCGGGGCAGCTGTTAAGGGAATTTGGGGCTAGTAGGGCTAGACCTTTGTAAGTCGGAGCTAGCGAAGTGGGGCTGTAACTACAGTATTAGGTATTTTATTAGGCTAGTAAGGTTTGGAGTTGCAAGGTTGGGGTTAGTAAGGCCTGGGATGTCAGGGCACGGCCTAGCAGGTAGCGTGATTAAATCTGCTACGCTTAGGCCTAGCAGAACTTAGGCTGGCATGGCGGGGGCTAGTTGGACTGGGGTTTATGCAGTTTAGGGTTGCGGGCCCTAGACTATCACGGGTGGGGCTAGTGTGATTGGGGCGAGTACGGCCTGGGGTAGCGGGACTTGGATTAGCATGGCTGGGGCTAGCGGGATTGGGGCTAGTACGGCCTGGGGTAGCGGGGCCGGGGCTGGCGGGGTGTCTGAGAGGGGGGTAGGGTCATGAGGTCACCAACGGACGCTCTAGTAACGGCTTCGTCAAGACACAGCGCCGCCCACCGCCTATTTGAACGGACCAATAGGGAGGCTGGAGGGGGCCGCGAGGGTAGCCAGGGGGGGCGGCGACCCCTCCCGCTAACGGTGGCAGGTTTTAAACTGTGAGGTGAGTCGGCCGCTGGCAAGATGGTGGTCTCACACCACAAGCAGCTAGGGGGAAGATCTTTTGAACATGGTGACCGCACGCGACAGCCGCATCATGACGTTTATTGCCGTAGTTACCACAGCCGACAACCCTTGTGTGGTGTCTTCCGGCGCCTCCCCCTCACCCTCCCCCGCCCCAGCAGCTGCTTGCGGTCTGGGTGGGGGCGATGGTGGGGGGCGGTGACCCCTCCAGCCAGCCCGGATATCACGCTCCCCGTGACTCACGCCAGGGACCAGCTGTCGGTGAGTACATGGCCACTTACTCTGCAGCGTCTTTACCTTCGTCAGGCAGCGTATTGTAGGCGCGTGGGCGTACTGTAGTGTAATATAGGCACGTGGGCGTACTGTAGTGTAATATAGGCACGTGGGTGTACTTTTGTATAGTGTAGACTTCCTGTAGTAAAAGGGTGTGCGAGCGTCGGGTGTGGGTGTGAGGTGAACGTGAATTGGTGTAGTGGGTGCATGGGTGAGAGTTATAGTTTAGTGGGTGTATGTGCGTGCGGTAATGCAGTGTGGGTGTGAGATTGTGCAGTGTAGGCGTGAAGCTGTGTGCTACTGGCGTGAAGTAATGGGGTGTGAGGTGTAAAGTAGTTTAGTGTAAAGTGGTATGGTGTGGCGTGGGAGTAAAGCAGTGTACGAGTAGTGTGGGCTTGAGTATGGGTGTGGGTGTGAAGTAGTGTGGCGAGGCATGTGTGGTGTGGGTATGTCGAAGTAGGCGTGGGTTTGAGGTAGTGTGGTTAAAGGCTTCAAATGAATGTTTTTAAGTGAGATGAACATGTGGGATTGGTATATTGTGATGTGGGTGTTGAATGAATGTATGGTTGTGAGGTCGGGGCATGTGTTTTGGGCATGGAACATTGGACGTTGATGAAATTAGTTGTGAGCTTTGGATAATAAGGTGAGGGAGTGTCATGTGGGCCTATAACGGGGAGATTCGGGAGTGTGTTGTGGGTGTAGGATGGTGCGTTGTGGGCGTGAAGTGTGTTGTGGGTGTAGGATGGTGTGGTGTGAGCGTGGTGTGGGTGTAGGATGGTGCGTTGTGGGCGTGAAGTGTGTTATGTGTGTAGGATGATGGGTTGTGGGCGTGGTGAAGTGTGGTGTGGGTGTAGGATGGTGTGTTGTGGGCGTAGGGTGGTGAGTATTGTGGGCGTGGTGAGGATGGTGTGTTATGGGCGTGGTGAGTATTGTGGGTGTAGGATGGTGTGTTGTGGGCGTGGTGAGTATTGTGGGTGTAGGATGGTGTGTTGTGGGCGTGGTAAAGTGAGACATGAATGGGGGATTGACGTAGTGTGGGGAAAGGGATTAATACGAGCGTGGGATAGGAATTGACGAAAGCGTGGGCGAGGGGGGGCTGGTGAGATCGTGGGTGGGACATGAGGTCGTGGGTGGGGACGGATGAGGGTGTGGGTGATGGACGGATGAGGACGTGGGTGCGGGATTTATGAGGGCGTGGGTGAGTAGGCTGATGTATAGGCATGGGTGAGGGGCGGATGGTGGTGTGGGTGATGGACGGATGAGGACGTGGGTGAGGGACGTTACATGATGCCGTGGGTGAGGGATTTATGAGGGCGTGGGTGAGGAGGCTGATATAGGCGTGGGTGAGGGATTGATGAGGGCGTGGTGGTGGCGTGGATGAGGGCGTGTAGGCTAGTCTCAGTACAATCACAGACGTCTTGCAGGAAGAGGTACATGCAAGCACAGCTCCCGGGTGGGCGGCCAAGCAACTCCAGCCAACTCCCCCTCCCCCCTCCACACACTCACGCCTATCACCCCACCCACCCATGCCGCCCAAAATCCCCTCCACCCATCTCACTACCGCCCGCAACCCCACCAGTACTAAACCCAGACCCTGCCACCCACATCCCGCCACCCAACACCCACCCAGTCATCTATCTAGTGCCACCGTTTACCCTCCACCCACCACTTCTGAGGCCATCTTTGCCACCCACCTCCCCTGTCACCCATATACTGCCACCTACCACCCATGCCACCCATCTACCTGCCACCGTCCTTGTCACTTATCAAATGCCACGCACCACCTCCCGCCCACCACACCTATCACCTACCCTTCTTGCCATCCGCACACATGACATCTATCCACTACAACCCGCCGCTCTTGGCACCCACCGCCCCTACCACCCACCTCCCCTACCACCCACCGCCGCTGCCACCCACCACCCCTACCACCCACCGCCTCTGCCTACCGCATCGCATCGCATCTCGCCACCCATTTCTTACCATTCCTGCCTCCTCTCTCAGCGCCCACATATCGCCCCCTTAACCACCTACTACCCCTGAACCCATCTGCCACCCCCTAGTCTTGCTTCTCAAATTTTGGCACATTTCACCCATCACCCCAGTCATACACTCAGATCCCACCACCTATCACCACTGCTACCCAAATCCCGTCACCTAACACACACACACACACACACACACACACACACACACACACACTGCCACCCCTGCCACCCACATCATGCAACCTACCACCCACTCACTGTTCATGCCCAGTGCCCACCAACCTTACTACCCTCTAACCTCACCAGCTACCATCCATACCACCCACATCACAATTTACCACCCCTTCCATCCTTCTGCCCCCCAACACCCCCGCTCTTCACTACCTTAGAAACTCTGTACTGTCACCCATTTCACCTGTACCTTACTCTCTTGCCGCCACCCAATACGCCTGTCACCTACTCTCTCGTATATATATAATAACAGGTGAGATGGAGGGAGGACGCGGTGAGTGAGGTGTTGTGAAGGAAGGCACTCTTAGGGAAGGCAGGCACAGCGTGACAACGTACTGAGAGTAACTGAATCCTGGATCAGAAAACAAACCAAATTCTAACCTCACCTAACATGATTTAACCTGACATAACTAAACCTGGGGTTCATTACGATTATTCAGATCAGGTTCAAGGTCCTGAAATAAGTTTAGCCACAAGGTAATTGGGTTACACGGATGTATCGTCACGAGAAACAAATTAGTGTTGTAAATAAACTCATCAAGAAAAGAAAACGATTACAATAACTCCGTCATTCACTTGTTTCCATAAAAAAACACAAATTCTAAATGTTGTATGTTGGTATCAATCCATGGGCGTTTTTAACATGACTATCAAATTTCAAGATAATATAAACAGAAATTAATGGATAGAACATAACTCGAGCATAGACACCATTGAATGTAATGTATCTCACTGCTTTCATTTTCCTTTTGGTCTTTGGTCCCTTAGAAGACGAAAAATAGGGACTTGTAAATTACAGGTTCCTTCACTGAGCCTTTATGACCTCCCAACTATCAAATACAAATGCTGAGAAACCTTTAACAGCCATAGAATTCAAAGGGCCTTTTTTTTTACTGTACTTTTTTTTCATTTTTCTTGGTCAAGCTTTTGAGGTTTGAATGTCTGAGTAGATATATCGCCGCCTGTGCCTTATATCACAACATAGAAACGATAAAAACATGAAATATTAAAAGCGGTCTTTACATTACTTAGCAGTTCAGTATTATTGTCACGAAGCGCCTCATAAAACATAGAATTCAAAAATGGCATTTATCATGTCTACTTTAGTCTACCACCCCTGCCACCCACATCCTGCCATTCTTCATATCTGCCACCCATCTTCTACCACCCCTGCCAAACACCATCCCTACTACCCATTTTATGCCACCCATATCCCGCTTCCTGCCACCCCTGTTACCCTAGCCTTCCAACTTAAAGGTGAATCCTACACATGGACATCTAAGAACTGTCGAGCCTTCCTGTTGTGCACGGGATGACAAACAGACGGAAGGAAATACATTATCTAGAACATAACAATTGCATGTCTCAAGTTTGTGAAAGTTGTTTCCAATGAATCTTGTTATACGTATCTGGAAATATATGGTTCTTGTGACTGGACTTTGAAGCCTTGTAAATTGATTGAGGATGTAAGTATAATAATGATAAAGGAATACAGTTATCTGAACGAACTAGTCTAATGCACGTGCTAACCAAATATTAATTACTATTAAGACGAAAAATTATGAGTAAATAGCAGTTGATTGGTATTTTGTTCAGAATAAAAGGAAAAAGAAACTACTAAATTAGTGTTGACTCCTCCCGTGTCAGAAGAGTCTTATAAAGAGAATGAAAAGGGAAACGTTCTCACACGATGTTCTTATCCGGTACTGTACTGTACTTCTAAAGTGAACATAGATAAGACAATAGTAGTTACATCTCTTGTATTCAGTCAGGGCTGTTACTCATATAAGCTGCTGACCAAAATGTGTTCTTCCAAAATTAAAACATATCCAAAGATGGCAGATGGAGCCAAAGTACTGCCCTTTTCATATAGATGATTATCTTGGGAATATTGAAATAAAGATTTTATATACCGTGTGTGTTTGTGTTAGTATGTGGGCGTGTTTACATGGTTATGGAAGTGGGTTTGTACATGTTTGTGTGTGTGTGGGTGTATACATGTTTGTGTGGAGAGATAGAAATTGTTTAATAAAAATGGTTTGTACATCAGATATGCTTGTGACACCGTGGTCAAGTGTAGTACAGTTCTAGCCCATACTTGATAGTGATGACTTGCAAGTTCCTGGAACAAACTAGACAACCCAGTTAGTCGTAGATTTATTTGATATGAAAACTTGCTTTGTCCATAACTTGGATAGAAGAAAATTACTTCGCAAAATTTTAGGGTAATAATGTTTGTGACAACCGTCCTCAGTGTACCCGTAGTGCTACTTCCCCAAAATTTACCACAAAAGATTAAATGCTAATAGTATGGATTGTGCATAATGCAGTTCTTCTATTTCTGTCATCATGATACGAATTTCATCTGGTATACAAGACGAAATGTCGTCTTTACTTAATGTGCAGAGTGTTATTATGACTAAAGGTCCTCTTCAATATATGGAACCCAACTAGATAGGATCAAAACAATAGACTCTCTGATGTTCATCTCATTTTATAAGTCCTCGAACACAGTAGATGTGAAGAGAGAATGGTCTTCAAGGCATGTAGAGAAGGGATAGGAGACTAAACATAGAGTTCAGGAGTACAGACAATAAGTCTTGTGTTCGGTCGGGCCAAGCCCTCTTTGTAAGATTCTCGTGATCTTTGACCTGGACCAAAAAAAGTGCATCAGGCTGTGAGGGCTGACACAAGTATCTTGCACAAAGTGGGATCCAGATTGGTCAAATGTGAATACAAGGCAGAAAAACAATCGTTTGCTGAGGTTACTGAACTATGACTCCACTCCTGTCAAATAGAAAAAT
Source organism: Homarus americanus (assembly GCF_018991925.1). Lineage (NCBI taxonomy): Eukaryota > Metazoa > Arthropoda > Malacostraca > Decapoda > Nephropidae > Homarus > Homarus americanus. The sequence continues at coordinate 430,497 of NW_024753133.1, forward strand.
AACAGACCAAATCATTCTTGACATGTGTGTGGGTTCTTTTTAGACATCTTTTGTGTGAAGTCCACTACAGAATATAAAGATAGTAAGAGACCAAAAATCTAAATTTAGCTAAAATAGATTTGATCTTTGACTCATAATGTTTATTTTCCCGTGAAGAGGTCGAGGTGTGGGTGGAAGACATATTTAGATGGAATTAGGAAATTGGGAAACTACAATTTCGTGTAACTGATCCTCCTTTGATAAGGATATTTCGTAGAAAGTTTGTACAGCCATACAATAGTGAACTTTAACTCACTTCACTAATGCCTACACGTGACAACCACGACCCTTACCATCACCCGTGTCGCGAGTCTCTGCCTGCCATCACTTGTTACCACCCCGCTCCAACCGCAACCTTTGTCGCCCACAGTCCCTTCAACAATTCTGGCCTCTCACAACCACTGCCCACAAACCAAGCCAACACTTGTGCCACCCTTAGCCAGTGTCACTGCCTGTAAAAACCAAAACCCCTGCCACCAACTGTACTACCCACAACCCCTACCACTAACTATACCGCCCACGACCCATGCCACCTACCACCCCAGTTAGCACGCCGCGAACCTAGGCCTTCACCCATGCCACTCACACCTTACTGTTGATCGCCCTTATCACCATTACCACATGTCAATCCCTCCATCTATCCATCGCCTATAATTCCTGTTGCTCGTCAACCATACACTAGCTGCCTACAATTCCCCGTCTCCCATCAGCACTACCATCCAGTATCCTTCAAGTTCATCTCCCCTGCCGCCTACCACCCATACTACCCTTCACCCATGCCACCCATCATCTTTATAACCCATCACCCATGCCGCCCATCATCTTTATAACCCATCACCCATGCCACCCACCCATCAACCAGGCCGCCTGTCACCCCTGCCCTTACCGCCCAATACTCCCGCTTCCCAATAACTGCTGCATAACACCCATGCCATCCAACACTCAATTTACCCAACAGCCCTGCCGCCCAGTAACCCTACCACCCAACAACCCTGCCACCTAACAACCCTGCCACCCAACAACCCTGCCACCCAACAACCCTGCCACCCATCAATCACACCACCCAACAACACTGCCACCCAACAACCAGACCACCCAAAAACCCTGCCACCCAGTAACCCTGCCACCCAGTAATTCTACCACCCAACAATCACACCACCCAACAACACTGCCACCCAACAACCCTGCCACCCAGTAACCCTGCCACATCTTTATAACCCAGTAACCCTGCCACCCATCAATCACACCACCCAACAACACTGCCACCCAACAACCCTGCCACCCAACAACCCTGCCACCCAGTAAACCCTGCCACCCAACAATCACACCACCCAACAACCCTGCCACCCAACACCCAGACCACCCAAAAACCCTGCCACCCAGTAACCCTGCCACCAGTTTCTACAACCCAACAATCCACCACCCAACAACGCTGCCACCCAACAACCCCGCCACCCAGTAACCCTGCCACCCATCAATCACACCACCCAACAACACTGCCACCCAACAACCCCCGCCACCCAGTAACCTTGCCACCCAAACAACCCTGCCACCCAAACAACTCAGCCACCCAAACAACCCAACAACCCTGCCACCCAACAACCCTGCCACCCAACAACCCTGCCACCCAGTAACCTGCCACCCATCAATCACACCACCCAACAACACTGCCACCCAACAACCCGCCACCCAGTAACCCTGCCACCCATCAATCACACCACCCACAACACTGCAACCCAACCCCGCCACCCAGTAACCTTGCCACCCATCAATCACACCACCCAACAACACTGCACCCAACAACCCCGCCACCCAGTAACGCCCCCAAACAACTCAGCCACCCAAACAACTCCAGCCACCCAAACAACTCAGCCACCCAACAACCCTGCCACCCAACAACCCTGCCACCCAGTAACCCTGTCCCCATCAACCAGACCACCTAGTAATCCTGCCCCAACAACCCTGCCACCAGTAACCCTGCCCCAGCTCACAACCCTGTCAACCCTACCACCCAACAACCAGACCAACCTACAACCCACCACCCAACAACTAAACCACCCAACAACCACACCCAACAACCACACACCCAACAACCACACCACCCAACAACTACACCACCCAACAACCACACCACCCAACAACCGCACCACCCAACAACCGCACCACCCAACAACCACACACCCAACAACCACACCACCTAACAACCACACCACCCAACATCTAAACCACCCTTTAACCAGACCACCCAACAACTCTGCCACCCAAACAATTTCACCACCCTGCAACCTGCCACCCAACAACTAAACCACCCTTTAACCAGACCACCCAATAACTACACCACTCAGCAACTCTGCCACCCAATAACTACACCACCCAGCAACCTGCCACCCAAAAACCCTGCCACCCAACAACTCTGCAACAACAGCTACACCACCCATCAACCACACCACCCAACAACTACACCACTCAGCAACTCTGCCACCCAATGACTACACCACCCAGCAACCTGCCACCCAACAACTCTGCCACCCAACAACTCTGCGACCCAACAATCAGAACACCCAACGACTAGACCACCCAACAACCATACCACCCAATAACCCTGCCACCCAACGACTTGACCACCCAATAGCCCTGCCACCCACCAACTACACCCCTCAATAATCGTGTCTCTTGACGACAATTCCAACAGACAGTCTTGCCTCCCAACAACTTTGCCCCTCAATACTAGTGAAGTGTGTCAACCTTGTCACAGGTCACCTCTCTCGCCCACCATACCTATACCGCTCATCATCACTCACGCTGACCAACACCTTTGTCGCCTATAACTGCTGCCTTCAAATCTTGTCTTCCAACACTCATTACGCCCAGAATCCCCGCTGTTCAAAACCCATTCCGCCCAACTCTTGTCGTCCATCACCTCAGCCCCCCAACACCCCTCAGTCCTATCACCCCTGTAGCCTGATACCCCTTCCCTATATCACCCCTACCGCCCAATACCCCCTCAGTCCCATCACCCCTGTTGTCCGATACCCCTTCCCCATCACCCCCTGCCGCCCAATACCCCTTCCCCATCATTCCTGCTGCCCACTACCCCTTCCCTATCACCCCAGCCGCCCACTACCCCTTCCCCATCATTCCTGCTGCCCACTACCCCTTCCTTATCATCTCAGCCCCCAACACCCCTCAGTCCTATCACCCCTGTAGCCTGATACCCTTCCTATCACCCCAGCCGCCCAATACCCCTTCCCCATCACCCTGGGCCCAATACCCCTTCCCCATCATTCCTGTCGCCCAATACCCTTCCCCATCACCCCTGTCGCCTAGTACCTCTTCCCCATCACCCCTGCCGCCCAATGCCCCTTCCCCATCACCACCTGCCGCCAAATACCCCTTTCCTACCATCCCTCTCCCAATACCCTTCCCCATCACCCCCTGCCGCTCAATACCCTTCCCCGTCACCCTGCTCAATACCCCTTCCCCATCACCCCTGCAATACCCTTCATCATTCCTGCCGCCCAATGCCCTTCCCCATCACCACCTGCCGCCAAATACCCCTTTCCTACCATCCCTCTCCAATACCCTTCCCATCACCCCCTGCCGCTCAATACCCCTTCCCCGTCACCCCTGCCGCTCATGCCCCTTCCCCATCCACCCTTACTGCTCCAGCACCCATACTGTCTAACAGGCCTACTACTCCTTTGTCGTTAAAAAAAAAGAATGATGAATCAGTTCCTACACACACACACACACACACACACACACACACACACACACACACACACACACACACACACACACACACACACACACACACATGGAACTAGGTCTCATAGGTCTGCCAACCTGATAGGGGCCAGGGCGCATGGCCATCACTACACACGACAACCTCTATTTCCCCAACAGTAAAGCTAAGTACCCGCTTTCAGCTGGGCGAACTGGGGATGCCCCGGGCGTGAACCTGCGACCCGCGGGACAAAAGGCAAACGCTGTATCCTCTTGACCGCCACACTGCAGCCAGAACTTAATAGATGCTTAATAATTATTGCACATATATACATACATACGCTCAAACATAGATACACGTACACACATTCATAAACACGCACACACTTGAATACACGCCCACACGTGCGCACGCCACACACACATTCATAAATTTGTTTCTACATATTAATTACATACACATACTCATTCGCACTAATACACATGTATGTACACCCACATATATAGGCCTACACACACTCGCAAATTCACACAAGACATGCATACATACAGACACTGAGAGATATACAGGCACCCAAACTTACACACATACAGACAATCATACACATACAGACGCAGGCGCTTGACCTTGGAGATAGGCAACTGTCTGGACGGCTGAAGCAGGAGGTCCTGACCTTCCCCAATGCTGTCTAGCTGTAGAGAGTGGCGGGGTGTTGGTGGTGGTGTATGACGAGACTGATGGCACATACACACCAACCAATTACACTAATACTTTATCACACACACACACTAATAAGTAATAAGTGCTAATAATACAACCATACACAATTATACATACATCTCCCTACACACACTAACGAGTTATACTGCTTGTTTATAATCTAACACACCCCATACACTCTTATTCACACGAATACACACACGCACCCGCTCTTTCGTAATCACAATTACACATGCGAACGTGTGCATGCGCTCGTACACACCCGCAGACACATACTGATGATCGTGACGTGTTGTGGTGAATGAGGACTATGGTGATGATGGCAGTGATAATGGTGGTTAAGGAGTACTCTATATTTTTATTGTTTCCCAGGAATTAGGCATTTAAAAAAAAATTGTATTTTTCCTGTATTTTGGCAAGAAACCTTATACTTCACTTGGCCTCCCACCAGCACCATACAGTGCTGTACACCTGAGATTAATATGGTCGACCAGTTGTTTACTGTTGATTGGTTTGTGGCTTATTGTTACCCCAGCCGCTAATGGTGACGGCAGGGCTATTTTCTCTTGTCTGTGTCTGCCATGACAGATCCTCGGCAACGGCAGAACGTAGTTGGTTGAAATTTCGTGGGTACTTACTGTACCCACAGGGAATGAAATGATGATTTTTTTGTGGAAAATGTTGAGAAGCAAATGGGAGTTTCTCATGTTAGCTTCGCTCGATCAGGATTCGCATCCTTCAGGGCTTTGTAGGCTTATCTGAAATCTTGTATTTTCTGTCTGCAGCATATAAGTATCCAGGTGTGTTTTATGGACAACTGTGCAAGAACGTGGAAAAAGAGGCGTATCTTGCTATAAGCAAAATATGGCTTCCTAGCTCAGTTACTTGGAACTGTTCTCGTTTGCATCCGGCCTTTTTTTTTTTTTTTTTTAATCTGTGAATGATTTGGGGAAGTACATTACAGTGGGTCTTCTAAGGGGTAATACAATTGACTCTATCGAAGTAAACCTTTCCTATTACACTATAGATAAGGAAGATGATGATGTACGTCTAAGTTGCATAATAAGAAGTGAAAGCAAAGGCTACGAGGAACAAAGGAGAGCCCAATAAAGTTCGACTAAAGGGAATTTGTATAAGGAAGGGTGGCACGGTTGAGAGTGATGTGTATTTCGACTGGGAGAGGGATGATGGACTGGGATTCACTGATATGTAATTATTGTTATCTAAGGTTGTGTATGAAGACTCATCATCCATACTAAGAAGTGACTGGTCATATCGACACCTGTCCTAATAGACCCAAACCTCACCTAAATAACCATGAGGACTGGAGCTCAACCCAGCGGGACCCCAGTTCCAATAGGTTCAATTCTAATGGTTAGGTTAGGTTTTGTCCTGCAGTCGTCTCTCATTCCCCAAGTTTACATTTTCCTTCCTACGTTTTCATAGCAGCTATCTTCTCCGCCTTCTTATCTCTGCCGCACTCACTCACACACTCATCATGTTTCCATCTACTCTTTTATGTCCACTTTACCTCAGATATTCACCTATGACTTGTTATTTTTCTTCTTTGTTCTTCTCATTATTCTTGCTCCTATTGATGTTTTTCTTCTGCTTATTCTTCTTGTATCTATTGTTGTAGTTATTTGTTCTTGCCCTTTTCTTTTATTGCTTATATTCTTCTATGTCTATCATTGAGACTGCAGCACTGTCATTAGTAGATTCAAAGGCTATATTGACATGAATTACAACTTTAGCACTGTCTCAGATGTCCGGCTGCCTAGATCGTCTTCTTCCCACCAGTTAAGGGAAAAACATAACGTAGGAATCAGAGACTTTGGCTCCAGACATGGAAATGTTTCCGGCCACATTATAGTGCCTCGAATTTGGACGTTCTCCAGTTTTGCAATTGACTTGGATTTGCTGTTCCTGTATGATGCTTCTTTTTCCTTTATCTGATGTTTACTTGTGTACAGTTATTTTCATATTTGTTTGCATTACCGTTTATTTATATATTTTTAACTTTGAAAACATTTGTTGTTTTATTAATCTATATATCGAATGATTTTCTTCTTTTTTTTATTTAAGGTTCTCTTATGTAAGACGTCTGTTCAAGTATAATTGTACCAGAACTGATTAGATCAAGTTGTCCTCGTGTTCCCTGTTATTGGCTAGTTTTCCGTGTGGGGATTTTGATGGCGGGAGCGTGTCCAGAGGCGGAGGCGATGATGCTGAGGTATACAAAGATGATATACGTGTTATTATGGTCTCCAGGGCCGGTGTAGGAGGACTGTGGTGGTGACGGCTTCCAGGGGTCGTGAAGGAGGACATTGTTGGTGATAATGTCCTCCGGGGCTCTTAGAGGTAGACTGTGGTGGTGGTGGCGGCCTCCAGGGTTCATAGAGGAGGTCTGAGGGGAGTGTCGGCCTCCAGGGCTAGTGGAGGAGGAATGTGGTGATGGTTGTGGTGTTGAGGGATGATGGAGTAGCAGTGATGGTGCTTGTAGCTTTGGTGCCTAGGCCTGGTGATACTGATGATGGTGACTTGTTTTGGTGGAGAGGACTATATGGTGATGGTAGCGATGATTGTGGTAGAGCAGAACTGTCCTGGTGATGGCGTTAGTTGCTGGTAGTAATGATGATAAGAATGATGGTGTTCGTGGTGATTGGTGTGATGGTGGTAGAAGTGATCCAGTAGGACTGTTGTGATGGTGGTGGTGGAGGAGGATTGTGGTGATGGTGATGGAAGAAGACTGTGGTGGTGGAGGAAGAGTGTAGTGATAGTGGTGGAGGAAGACTGTGGAGGTGGAGGAACACTGTGGCGGTGGAGGAACACTGGCGGTGGAGGAAGACTGTAGTGGTGGCGAAAGACTGTGGTGATGGAGGAAGACTAGTGGTGGAGAAAGACTGTGGTGTTGGAGGAAGACTATACTGTAGTGGTGGAGAAAGACTGTGGTGTTGGAGGAACACTGTGGAGGTGGAGGAACACTGGCGGTGGAGGAAGACTGTAGTGGTGGCGAAAGACTGTGGTGATGGAGGAAGACTGTAGTGGTGGAGAAAGACTGTGGTGTTGGAGGAAGACTGTAGTACTGTAGTGTAGTGGTGGAGAAAGACTGTGGTGTTGGAGGAAGACTATACTGTAGTGGTGGAGAAAGACTGTGGTGTTGGAGGAAGACTTTAGTGGTGGAGGAAGACTGTAGTGGTGGAGAAAGACTGTAGTGGTGGTGGAGGAAGACTGTAGTGGTGGAGGAAGACTTTGGATGTGGAGAAAGATTGTAGTGGTGGAGAAAGACTGTGGTGTTGGAGGAAGACTGGTGGTGGTGGAGGAAGACTGTGCTGGTGGTGTAAGACTGTGGTGGTGGTGTTGGAGGAAGACTCTAGTGATGGTTGTTGGTGAAGCGTGTGGAGATGGAGTGGCTAGGGAGGATGATGGCGGTGCTGGAGACGGGGAGGTGGTGATGGAGAAGGAGTGTGGTGATGGTGGTGGTCAAGGAGAGTGTAGTGATGGTGGTGGTCAAGGAGAGTGTGGTGATGGTGATGTGGTGGTCAAGGGAGGTGGTGATGGTGGTGGTCAAAGGGAGTGGTGTGGTGAAAGGAGTGATAGTGGTCAGGAGAGTGTGTGATGGTGGTGGTCAAGGAGAGTGTAGTGATGGTGGTGGTCAAGGAGAGTGTGGTGATGGTGGTGGTGGCGGGGAGTGTGGTGATGGTGGTGGTCAAAGGAGTGTGGTGATGATGTGGTCAAGGGAGTGTGTGGTGATGGTGGTCAAGGAGTGTAGTGATGGTGGTCATGTGGTGATGGTGGAGGGAGTGTGGTGATGGTGATGGTGGTCAGTGTGGTGATGGTGGTGGTCAAGGGAGTGTGGTGATGATGGTGGTGGTCAAGGGGAGTGTGGTGATGGTGGTGGTGGGGGAGTGTGGTGATGGTGGTGGTCAAGGGAGTGTGGTGAGGTGTCAAGGGAGTGGTGATGATAGTGGTCAAGGGAGTGTGTGGTGATGGTGGTCAAGGAGAGTGTAGTGATGGTGGTGGTCAAGGGAGTGTGGTGATGGTGGTGGTCAAGGAGAGTGTGGTGATGGTGGTGGTCAAGGGGAGTGTGGTGATGGTGGGATGGAGGAGGAGGGGTGGTGATGGTGGTGGTCAAGGGGAGTGTTGTGATGGTGGTGGTCAAGGAGAGTGTGTGGTGGTGGTGGTGGTGGTCAAGGAGAGTGTGTGGTGATGATGAGGGAGGAGTGTGGTGATGGTGGTGGTCAAGGGGAGTGTGGTGATGATGGTGGTCAAGGGGAGTGTGGTGATGATGAGGGAGGAGTGTGGTGATGGTGGTGGTCAAGGGGAGTGTGGTGATGGTGGTAGTAGTTGCTGGGGCTGAGTGGTGACGGTGATGATAGTTAATAAGGTGTGAGTGGCAATGGTGGTTGTGGTGATCAAGTTTATGGGCTTGTTGGTTTTGGTAATGATGGTTATTTATTGTGTAATTTTGACTGTTGCTGCTGTTATGGTTGATATTGCTGTTTTGTTATTGTTTTTTTGTGCTGTTCTCGCTGCTAACAGGTCTGGTAGGTGCTGTTCCCGCTGTTGCCAATGCTGTATAAAAGATCAAAAAAGAGATGGTAAATTCGTTACAGTTAACCAATTTTTCGAAACTTAATTTGCTTTTGTTTGTCTCATAAATCATTTAGTTATATTCTTTTCAACCAGAGTCGCCAAATAGAGGAAGAGCGAGAAAGAAAGAATTAAAGGCAAGACAGATGAATTGACATAAGTGGTTAGAGAAGCAAAAAGCGACAGAATTGGTGATACAAAGATAAAGTAACATTTGAATTGACAGAATTTTCGGAAAGTCCAGTAATGATAGTGAAGAACTGAAAAAGAGAGAGATAAGAGTAAACAGGCGAATTAAGGAAAACTATAATTCTATATAATGTGTTCATCAGTAGAAAGGAAAACTGGGAAATATAATCAGTGATACAGACCATATACCTGGATAATATTATTAGTTCTCTCTATTATTGACACACACACACACACACACACACACACACACACACACACACACACACACAAACAAACGGCCATAAGCCTTTATTAGCCAATTTTCGGCTTATCAATACTGTAGCAAATTATATAATGATGAGCGTTGTAGATAACATCAAAATTTTTAGATAACATCAAAAGATATAATGTAATATAACTTAAGGATATATTAGTTATAAAATATAGCTTGGTCACTAATCAACTTAGAAATCTATTTCCTATGTATTATATTTGTACCAGGTGCTCTATGAGTGATTGTAGATAAGAAATATATTCCTTTACACATTAATCTTGCCACAGTAAATGATTTCAAGATATATTAATGCTTGAACAATTTTCTTTATCTTTTCTACATGAATACAATATCTGTCCCTATACCTGTGCAGTGCTTTTGAGAGAAAAGTTGTAATCCAAGCATGTCAGAAAAAAAATGTTTCTAAAGAAATGTTGGTGGCCTTTTCACTGAAAATGTCAAGCAAATATATTACTATTATAATCTGGCTCGTAATGTTTTCAGTATATACTGTATGTGTCAGAATGATATGTATTATTTAAGTGGTTTTCGTAATCGCTTCACTTAATGTTTCAGAATTTTTATTTTTTTATTTTAGCTCTAGAATATTTATTTTTCAATCTTTTCACAATAAATGATTCTGTAGAGAATACGATAAACCATTGATATATTTTTGTAATAAGTTTTCTGTTAATGTTAAGGAGGATGTTATGTCTGACCGTTTTGTTATAGCCTGTGGCGCAGGGGGGATTAGTTTAACGTTCTTGTATATTGTTAGCTATAAATGTCTTTGAAGAATCACACACACACACACACACACACACACACACACACACACACACACACACACACACACACACATTGGACATCAGCATTTCTGGTTAAATCTAGTAACCTAGACAACATATACAGTATTGATGGATATATATATATCTATATACCCTTACAAGGATTTCGGCAGAACTCGTTTACAAATTATTCAGGTAAATCAAAATGTAATTTTAAAAATTCAGTGTTTCAGAGTAGAGTATCATCAACACTGAGGCTGTTATTATGTAGCCTTAATGCTACTGAGTTACGGCGGTAGTAGTGTCAAATGAAGATGATAGACTAAAAATATTATATAGAAAATAATGTGTCCGGCAATATTTACATGACATGGTAATATGTAATATTTTGTATATGATAATAGTATGATATATTGTAATTTATAGACCATACTGCGTCACACACTACCATTGCATCATAATCATAACAGACGAAAAGAAAATGAAATATTCACGGTACCTGCCTGAATATGAACGATATATTACTAAACAGATTTTTTTTTGCATGATAATCAGTGAAGCTACCAGCCTGCTGACTTTAGTACCTGTCAGTATTATAATGTATAATCAGATGAAGTCTGGACATACAGGCGTGAAGCTTTTGTCCAGAATTCAAACGAGATAAAATATGAATAAATACATTATTTCATCCGGATGCAAAGTTTGTAATCGATAACATGTCCAGAATACACATTGTTAAATATAAGTAAATACTAAAGAATCTTCGCTTGCTTCTAAAGTGCTGTCAACTCTTAAGTCGTCCAAACTATACATGAATGAGTAAGAAAATAAATAATTTTTACTTATTTTTAAAGTTTTATGCCACTAGAAAGTCGTTCGGAACACAAGTAACATAGATAAAGTAAGTAATTTAGTAATCCCACTTGCATATTATCGGTACAAAAGCTAAGTGATTATCTTTACGTGTGAAGGTAAACATTAGCGTTGAACTTCGACCTGCTGATGGCCTCTTGCTAAAGTTTAAATGCCTCCAGCGTTTTAAGTCAAAATATATCTATTATTTCACAAGCTCTAGCCATCTCTAGTCTGAAAAAAACTCCCATCATCATCTCTCTCTTTATAAACATATCGAACATCTCCCAAGGTTTAAATCTCTCCAGTATTTCACCATAAACATACAGTACTCAGCATCTCCCAAGGTCAAGACTTCTGCTGTTTCTCTTTCATTAATATACCCAGCAAGTTATAGGGTTTAAACATATAAGACTATAACGCATAGATTTCCTTTATCTAATAATCATCCTTTTTTTTCATAAAGATTAAATGCTTTCAAGTTTCTTTCTCTATTTCTCTCATTTCTTTCATTGTTTATTAAGGCCAAAACATTCCAACTTCAAGCTGAATGTTTGTCTTCTCTGTTATAGAATAAAACCTCCTCAGTGTCTCCGTAGGCTGCTGTTCGTTTCAGACAACCTACCAGTGTGAAAATCTTAATATTTGTATGGCTAGAATTCATACCAAATGTTTCATGTAAAAGCTCGAATCCTTGAAGCTTCGATGGTTAAAATGTCTTGTTATCTAAGAGGTGAAAACACAATTTACTTTTAATGCATCAGTTAAACCACTTGTTTGGTCGCGAAAATATCTTCAAAATCGTGTCAAATCTGTACTCGTCATTGGTTCCCTTTCGTTTCATTATTTAGGGAGAAAATATAACAAGAATCTGGGGTGGTTCAGAGTCACAGTGATATAAGAGAATATATTTCTTTGGTGTCTCAGTAATTTTGAAGCTCACTTTTGGACCATTTTAAGTATAATAGTTTAGGTTCACCAATTACGGCAGCTCTTACGTCTACAGCTACGAGAAATATTTAATATATGAACGTCTGAGAATCTGGTCAAAGAACATTTCGTGTGATTATTTATATTGTTGTTTTGATGCTGTTTCTGCATTGGCGGGAATTAATGAAAGATTACTGGCAAATAGCATACACTTTCACACGCACATGCACTTTGATACACACATACACCGACACGTACACATACACAGACACGTATTTACCTGCACAGTTACAGATCCACATATATGCAATCGTCACACACACACACACACACACACACACACACACACACACACTAATCATATAAAGGTAAAAACACACTCCAACATACACGAATATATACACATGCACACACTCATAAAATAGCTTATATACGCGTAGATCACACACATACACAAACATTCACACACTTTACCTTTAAATATTAACATAATGGGTTCATGTCATATCTTAAGAATCGTGTAATTATGAAATGTACTCTTATTTGTTTTATCCTTTTTTGAACTAATACTTCAGTGAGAGAGAGAGACAGATGAGATAGGAAGAGAAAAATGGGGAAAAAGAGATATAGAAAAAAGAAGAAAAAGAATATACAAAAAAGAGACAAAATCGAGAAATAGATCGTGTTTCTAGAGGGAAGGAGAGGGTAAACGAGACGAGAAAGGAAGAAAGTGCAGAAAATCGAGATAAATTTGAAGAGATAGACAGGGAAAATGAAAGGTTTATAGAAGAAAGAAGAAAATTGGAAAAGTGAGAGAGCAAAAGAAAGAGGACATACAGGGAGATACAGGGAGAAAGAGAAAAAGATAACGGAGTGAGAAACAAAAAAATGAAAGACAGAGACTGAGTGTTAGGAAAAATAGTGGAAATCTGAAAGAAAAAATATAGATAGAGAATTAGGAAAAAATTCGTCTTTCTCTTCCGACTCACCGTGACTACTTTCCTCATAAACTATCACTCGGGGGAAAGTACTTATGAAAGTCAAGTAGATGTCCGTGAAGGGAAGGGATTTAATTCTAAGTGGGATAATCGTTGTGTTTTGTCGGCGACCTTTCCTGGAAATTCTCGGGTAGTTCTTGTTAGCTCCGCCCTGGCCATCTTGGTGGTATTCCTGCCAGGTGTCGTGGAAGAGAGAGGAGGAGGAGGAAGATGTGCATGAGAGTGAAGATGTATGGGTGAGTAGAGGGGTAGAGAAAGGAGGAGGAGGAGGAGAAGGAAGATGTGAAGAGTGCGGGAAAGGAAGGTCAGAGTGAAGATGTATGGGTGAGGTGGGAAGAATTCGTGAAGAGTGCGGGAGAGGAAAGTGAGTTAAAACGTAGGAGCGAGTAGAAAAACAATGGAAAAAAATGAAGACGGAAAGAGGAAGAGAGATAAGAGAAAGTGGGGGAGAGGAAGGGGCAAGTGTGTTGGAAAGAAGGAAGAGAAAGTGAAGACGAATAGTTGAATAGAGTGAGAGTCGAAGAGAGAAATAGAGAAATTGAAGACGTATAGTTTGTGGAAGAGAAGTGGGATAAAGAGATAAAGTGGGAAATAGAGATTGGGGTGAAGAATGGAGTATAGACATCAAGAGAGAGAGAGATGTAAGTCGACAAAAGATGTAATTAGAGGGAATATGCAAATGACAGATGAATAAATATATAGAAAAGGTAGACTGAAGGGAAGGGAGAGGGATATATATATATATATATATATATATATATATATATATATATATATATATATATATATATATATATATATATATATATGTATATATATATATATATATGTATATATATATGACCAAACACGCATACTGTACAATAATACATACATGCATACATACATATCAGATTTACTATCTCGTGACTATTCTCGTGACGTCAAAATACCTTTTATTGCATAATATTTATTCCTGAAATCCATCAGTCCTGACAAGGTTAATGTGTAAGTCATCGTGGTGTTATCACCAGGATGAGAGGACATACAAAAGCTGGAAAAAAAACTAAAATGAAAATAAACCGCGGAAGCGTCAACTCCGGAAAGCATCGGGTAAGTTTAAAAGCACAGTCAAGCATTCAGGGATGGTGACGTCAGCTCAACCTTCCCTGGCAAGCACCGCGGCCCGGACACTCAGACATTCACTGCTCTGAGGCAAAAAAAGTCATATCAAAATATACGCAAGCAAAAGCAAGCACAGGCGAGATTTACGACGTGGTGCTCCACAGTAGAAGAGGAAAGTGGATGTCGGTGCGGAAATTTGAGATGGAAGGCAGTGTGTCTAGCGCACGGGAGAGGCAGGCAGGCAGGCAACAAGCAGGCGGTAAGCGGTAGCAAGCAAGCAAGCACCGGTCGACGGGTAAAGCCGGCCAGGGTAGGGGGGAGTAGGCCAGGGAAGGGGTGGTCCTCCTCCCCCTCCGCTGGTGATCTCCATTTTGAATTTATCAGTTGTGCGCATCTGTGCTTCCGTCTCCTTTATGATCGTCTTCCTCTGTCTCCTCTTTTTTCCTGTTCCTCTTTCTTCTTTTCTTCCACTTATCTTTTTGTTTATTCATATTGCCATCCTTCCTACTTATGTCTTCTGTTCTTTCTTATTTTAATTACTATTTTTCTAATTACTCTTCTTCTCCTTTTATATTTTCATATTCTTCACCTTTCTTATTTCCTATCGTTATCATCTTCATCGTGGTTATCGCCTCCATCTTTACTGTTTGTGTTTGCCAACCATGAATTAGTCAGCAACACGTCCACGTCTTCCTCCTTGTGTGTTATGTCTTACCTCTTGTCTGTCCTCCCTCACCCTGCTATCATCGCCACTGTCTCTCCTCCCCTCGTGATTTGTCCTTCTCCTCCCCACCACCACCACCACTACCACCACCATCAACAGACGTGACGTGCAGCTCCCCTTTCTCTCTCTCCCCTCCCTCCCTCCCTCTCCCTCCCTCTTGGTGGGCACCGGCGTATGCAGGACCTCGAGTCGACCCTCAAGTGCTAGTCAGTTCCAAGTCCGGGATTGCGTGGTGCTGGTGCGAGCCTGGAAGTGTCCAAGTGTCGCCTTACGAGTACGACTCCCTGGCCTAAAGCTTCACGACCCTCCGTCATTAACAGCGACGACTCTTCCTCTGTCTCGGGATCGTGGTAGTCGTAGCTGGTGGTCGTCGGCTGCGGTGTTTTTTTGGGGGCGTAAGTTTAAACTCTTGATTATGTCGTGAGTCGGCGGTGGCGGAATGTTAAGGTACATGACGGAGAAGGTTTGTTTTCACAGCGGCTGCGTGTGCTTGCTTGTGCTTGTCAGTGTTAGCGCAGCCCAACTCACAATCACGCCCCCCCCCCCTACCCATCGATGATCTGTTTAATTTGCCTCATTCCGCCAGCCTTTTTTCACAAGGTAATGCAATTTTTTTCATTTATCATGAAATTCAATCCAAAAATGCTTGCATCCAGTGCTGCCATCTGCAGGCCAGTAGTGCGTGCATGACGTCACACTTGAGCCACTTGTAAACAAAAGTGAAATTTTATCCTTGTATTCCTCACGGGAGCTTTAACTGTATTCCAGTAGTCTGGTGACCTTCCAGGTGATTAGTAAACATTATCAAAGTCCAAAATTGCGAATTAATTGCTCCTTAACGAGCCTGCGATGCCATGTAAACAATCGTCTAATCCTGCTAATCGGCAACTCTGCCTGTGAAAGCAAGCAGAGTGCATGGTGACGCCTCGGGTTGCCGGATGCGCGACGGGTCAGCCACGTCTGCGCTCTTGCATAGTCTAACTTTATCTCTCCAATCTTGGTGGCGCTAATGCGATAACTGGTGCTTATCGTGGGTCATAATAAGGGTCAGTGTCGTATATCAGGACGTGTTATAACCGTGCACAAGGGCAATAGGCGGCTATAAACAGTATAGAAATCGGCAGTGCTTGGCATCAAGCCTCACCCTCCGACTGCAACAATCATCCTCACCCAAGCACTGAAAGGCCTCAATTACAAATATTTGCAACGTACAACTATACCTATGGGCCGATTTTCTATAACTTTTCAGATTAATCTCAGTCACAAAATGTCCATAAAGTGTTCAAAATGGTAGCCGGCTTTTGAGTGAGGGCAACAGCCCTTTTTAATCATGGCCTGTCAGAGCGTACGATAAATATTAGCATTTTTCGCTGTTTAAAAAATATTCCACCTATTTGCTGTTTTCGGTCGCGTGATTAATGCAAGAGCTTTACATTTCATGGGGAATAATTTGCATGGGCTATATCGGCAAGCATATATTATTACATTACGGATATAGATTAGCTTGATGCAACACCGCTATAACGCTGAGCTAATATAATGCGTATATTACGAAGGACATACGCGCTGCCTCCCACAGTTTATGAATATATAAGGAAAGAATAAATCATACGCTCGCTGTTGTTAATTGAACTGTCCTTATTCATCATTGGTTAATTTTGAACAATAATTTCAACTTGTCAGTTTGACCAGTGCTTGAAGTAATGAATTACAGGTGAAATATTGCATTTTTTTAATAATTAGATAATACATAAATTATAGTATAAAACAATTATCAATATAATAATAGTTAATATTTTCCCCTTTCCACTGGGTTATATTTCACTGATTTATTTATATACATTTATTTAATTATTAATTTATTTGAAGTCCAATTTAAGTAATTCTGTACTGAGTTATCTCCAACCATGTTCGGTAAATACATTAATATTATTCCTCAGTACTGCCACACGGTGAAGGCAGAGGCTTGTTTACCTCCTCAAACCATACGGGAACTACTGTACGTCATAGAGAACCTTATAATTTCAGTTATACTTTTATGATATTTAGTCATAAAAATTTGATAATTTGAGTCAAAATTTCATATCATTCAACAAGAGAACTTTAATAATTTTAGTCACACGTGATATTTATCAACAAGAAGACTGATAATTTCAGTCATAATGATATGGTCGTACCCAGGAGTAGAAATATATTGCTCATATCTGATAACACACAAAGTTCATAGACCGATAGATATCAACTATGGCTGTGTCTTTAGTTGTTAAGGCTGGGTTCTATGGTATTGTCTCCTCTCGTAGAAGAGTGGTCATAGTTCAGACACAAACGCAACTATTAATCATTTGATATTTTATTATAATTATCTGAAATCATCTTATGTAGGTGTAGTATGATGTAAAATGCTGCCCTTAATAATTTATGACTACAAACATTTGCCAGTAGTAAAGTATTAAAGCTATATAGTAATAATCTATGTAATCATACAGTACATTTGAAAACATAGGGCAAGATCTCGAAGAATTTAAACAGTACTGTATAAAGAAAAAACATTTAAACACTACAGTACTTTTATACACGAATGAAAATATGGAACAAGATATATTAGAGACTTTTAATGTGATACAATTCTTACTAGAGAAGATTTCACAATGTTTTGTAAAACTCAATACTAATTAGGTGAACTTGTACTACCAACATACAATATATTTGTTCAACAACATATCCTTCAAATATTATTTACCTTGTTTATATTGCTGAAAATATTAAGTATATATATTGTCATGTTTAGATAACTTGAAATAGACGTATAAATTTGTATAGTCATAATGATAATAAATATGGCTTTGCGTAATTGTATCTTTTCTATAATTATATAAACCTTTGAAAGTACAACATATGGAGATTTTGGTGGCACAACATCATCAGTGATTGTGTACTTTGGAATTTTGATGCTTTTCAGCACCACCTCGAACTGGAATTTTTTTTTATAGTAATGATACAAACGGTACGAATATCCCAGGTAGCTGAAGAACGCATAGGGAAAATTTATATATATATATATATATATATATATATATATATAGGCAGTGTTACTAAACATTTGTATCTTAGTTTCAATAAGGGAAAGGTTTTCAAGATAATCAAAAGCTTGAAGTATGTGAGTGATCAAGATTGTATCAAGAAAATTGACTCTTAACTAAAACAGTCATACCTACAATTATGCCACATAGAGGAAGTCAGCAGTATCATAATGGACAATTATGTGCAATTATATTCACAATATTCTTATTTCATTCACCGTACTATTTTTCACAATGTTACTCCTCTGAAAATGATATCCACATAAGTTTTCAAGTGTTACGTTTTCATGGCAATGAAGGATAGTAAAATTTTTAAGAAATGCAGAACAGGCAGAATTATATATCTTCTGAAAATATGTTAAAAGAATATGGCTTAAAAAGTCTAAATATTGAAATTTAACTTCAATGTTAATGTATCCTGCCAACAAAAATAAAATGCTTTAATTATAACATTATATATATATTACAACCTTTTTTATTTATTATTATTTTTTTACCCATTATAGTTTGGAAAATTATTGTTTCATGAGTTTTGTCTTTTAAATAAGAATGTCAAGCTCTCTTAGGTAATTTATATTAAAAAGAATTTATTTCTCTTAATCATTCTAAATGGTTTTGGAATATGTATTTTAACCCAGGATGATCATGTTTATAACGAACTTGTATAAACTAAATCATACTATACTGGGATATAAACCAAACATTCGAAAATCCTGCTTTCTCATTGGCTGGAGCACTACATCTGAGTCTGCCACACCAACCAATCATTTATCGCCATCGACCAACGTAGTAGCCGCAAAGACCAAGAGTACTGAAAAAAAAAACCGGATTATTCACTACATATTTGATATTTCGCAACTCAAAATATTATACCAGGTCAGTTAATATTAATCAATATTTACATTATGGGATAGAAAATTAGTGATATTTGTATAAGAACATGATACCTACACTCCAGTACAAAGTACGTTCCATACGGAGGAGGAATGCGTCTACCGAAAGCTACTGCGACGTTTTCTGACTCGGGAATTATATTTAGTATTCGAATAACTTTTACCTGACAACAGAGATTCTTCAAACAGTAAGTTAATGAGCAGATATTGTGTCGTATTGTTCGTCTTCTATTCCGTTCTCTTCGTTTTTCCTATTCTCCTATTTCTTCATCCTGCCCTATTTATATTGTCCTATTTTTCATATTGTCCTATATCATATCCTTTTTCTATTGTTCAGTTTTTCCTGTACTATTTTCATTATCCCATTTACATTCCCCTCTTTCTTCATAGTCCTATTTGCATTCTCATATTTCTTCATATTCTATTTAAACTGACCTATTACTTCATATTCTATTTAAACTGTCCTATTTCTTCATATTCTATTTAAACTCTTATTTCTTCATATCCTATTTAAACTGACCTATTACTTCATATTCTATTTAAACTTCTATTTCTTCATATTCTATTTAAACTGACCTATTTCTTCATATTCTATTTAAACTCTTATTTCTTCACATTGTCCCATTTCTTCATACTGTATGCTTCCTTTATAATATGTAATTTCTATACTTTTTCTTTTCATCTTTCATTTTATACTTTTTCAATTGTCTGTCTTTTCCTTCTTGCTTCTTCATCGACATAGTTCTCGTATTACTGTACTAATCCTTTCTTCGTAATTACTATTATCTTCCTTCATTGTCCTCTTCATGTTGTCTCATCATAATTCTTTATAGTTATGTTTTCTTCATGCAGTTATTCAGATTGTCTTCTTTATTCTTAATAATGCCTTCAGTCTTCATACGACTATTTTCTTCATGTAATTTATATAGATTCTCAGCAGTTCTGTTTATATGTTACAATCTGTAAGATATTTAGAAATATTCTCTACTAAATCGAAGGAGAAATTTTGTTTCCTTTATACAGTATATGTACGTTAGTACTTGTATAAACGTATCCTCGGATATTTATTAAAGTTATCTACAGTACTGTAATAACCTCACTATCTATCTACCAGTCCGTTCATTTCTAGTATGCATCTGTCTACTTTATATCTATCTATCTATCTTTGTGTGTGTGTGTGTGTGTGTGTGTGTGTTCCTTAGATCGTAAATCAAAACACAGTACAGTGCACTTAATATTCTTCACGTTAACCACAGCCATGAACACACAGCTGCAGCAAGAAGGTAAAATTACCTGACGATCAGAGCCAGCAGTGTCGCATGGATGTCACGCCACCTTAGTACTGGATTAATTATAGCTATCATCGATGTACTCCTGTGCTTTTTATCAATTAATAGCCTGGATGTTACGAGATTTTGTAGGCGTTTTTTTGGAGCGAAAGGTTGTCCTACCATATCATTACGCCCCGAGAGAAAAGGAGAAGCGATGTTACCGACTGCAATTATGATATGTTAATGACTGGATATCGTTAGAGAAGGAATGTTTAGTTGGCGGTTACACGGGCGCCGGTGAAGGTAAAAGACGATTATTACCTGGCTGATGAGCACACCTGGTGAGTTGATGATTGGTGATGGAAGGCAGGGTCAAATTGACGATTAATGATGCCAGGGAGTGTGATGCTCAACACTGACTCCATTAGGAATGAAATATTATTAATATAGTTCTTTAATTTTTCCCTCACGCCTTGTTATTATTAACAGTAATATTATTTTCGTATTCTGAATTTGAGTAAATAAGAAAAAATAACCAGTTTATATGAAAGTTTTATCTTCAATTCATATTAATTTAACAACCTTTACCGTTTTAAATTACTTAACTGCCATGTCATATACTTAACAAATTTTGCTATAGATATTATCAGGTATGTTGACAAATAATAATAATGATAGTAATCACTGAAATCTAAGGTTTTAAGAGTGAGATAAAAAAATCGAAAAGAATTTCAATTTTTGAAGGAAGAAAACTTGTCTTCGGATATTTCAAAGGTATTCGTCCCAAAACAATGGCGAATCGTGACAGAATTTGACCTTGGGTGAATTAAATAAATTGGTCTTCGAAGAAATATATTTGGGGGCTTAACTTTTGATTATTCTTACCGGAAAATATGGACACCAAAAATTTTGATGTTGAAGTGATCATCATTGTTACAGTATCTTGGGTACAACAAGCCAGCCTGAGAACAACCAAGATTTTCTCAGGAAATAATGATTAATATGTGAAACACTCGAGGGTGTGATAACCCTCGAATATTGAAGAAATACGTTTATAATTTTGTAGACCTACAATTATATATGATGAATTTATCTAATCAATATATACTATAGATATTTAGGAGGCGCATCCTGTAGTGTATTTAGAAAACATGCATATATTGTAAGTAAATATACATGTACAGGTATACTTAAGAAACATGTGTGTTTTAGGAAACTTTTGAGTATTTAGAAATGTGTATGTATAAATAAGAAACAAACCTGTGTTGTGTGTGTCACCCGGTACGTATATGCAAATAACGAAACTATATGTTTCCGGGTTATGATATATTTCGTGATCTTTATCACAGTCTGAGCATCTAAAGTGAGTGGGTGTATGCGGGTATTTGAGACTGTATGACTGGTTGTGTCTATGTGTGTTTGTATGTTCGCCTGTGTATGTGATGCTCTGCTCAAAGAACACGTATGGTGATAATTTTCAACGATTTTATTCCTTAAAAATTTGTCTGCACAGTTGACCCTTTATAGAAACAGCTGTAATATATCTGAGCAGTTTATTTTTCACGACGAGAAAGAGCTTCAGAACACGTACTGGGTCGGTGTAGGCAGTGTTAATGTGTGTGTCTGCCATTCCCTCTGCTACTCCAACCACGATCCAAGTCACGTCGGACGGTATCTTCTTCGAATTTGTGATGATGACCCTTGACCTTCTGATCCCCATGACTTAGCACCTCTATGGGTTGCCATAATGAACGTTGTGTTAATAATTCCATGTTTTGATGTAGACGTCGTGTATGTATGTGTGTTTGTGTGCTCATGGTAAAGTGGTTTAGAATACTGAAAGAAAAAATAGATAGGATTATAAGAAATCTATAATGAATTGGCCAGTCAATTAATTTAAACTATAAACGAATGTTATGTGGAAAGGTAGATATATGACGCATTTTTGGTATTTTTTTACTGAGGAAAATCTTCATTGGTCTGATATAAATCTATGTATTATGAATATACCCTAAAATGTTATGAGC
Organism: Homarus americanus; assembly: GCF_018991925.1. Taxonomy (NCBI): domain Eukaryota; kingdom Metazoa; phylum Arthropoda; class Malacostraca; order Decapoda; family Nephropidae; genus Homarus; species Homarus americanus. The sequence goes on from NW_024753133.1 coordinate 452,688, forward strand.
TTTGATTTGATATTATAGTTTAAAATATGTCTGTGAATCACTATTATATTTCCTAAAGAAAATAATACTAGTATTTTTGTAGGGCCCAAACTAACCAGTGAACTTTACCTTACTTAACACAACTACGTATTTGGTTTGCCTGTTATAGATGCTGGTTAGGGAGGGTGTAGGCTTAGGGTAGATAAGGGTTAGGTTAAGTTACGTTAGGTCAAGACAGGTTAGGTTAGTTTTTGGGTATGTTAGGCCAGAATAAGTTACGTTTGTTTTTTTGTCTAGAAAATAATGAATCCCTTAGCTTAAAATCTATAATTTTATTTCATGAAAAGATGATGATATATGTTTTATTTTGTTGGACTGTACAGGAGATAAAGATCAGGTGTGGACTTGCTGCGACAAGTGCTGTAGTAAAACTAACCTCCCAGAAACAGTAAGAGTATCACACAAATGGTACACTCACCCTCATTTACAGTTGAAAGTGCTCAATTTTGCTCGTTAAAACAAATGAATTGATATTTGATGAAACAATAAAGACAGCAGCGCCTATCTTGAAAATATGTGTACAGTAACATGTATTACTTAAGATATCCTATCTTGAAAAATACTATGTTATAGACAATGGAGGTTGTGTATCATATTTTGAGAATAATTTTATTCACAGTAACCGAAGCGAAGGCCTATCGTATCTCAGAATAACATGTACAGTAGTCGACATTCTTTTAGATTGTATTTTTAACGTCCGGGAACTAAATTTTCGAAAAAGAAAGAGTCGTTGTATTGATATGACGACTGGTGTCCGACTGGTCTAATTCTTTTATTGGTTTGCGTGTGTACTACGTGTGGGTGGTGGGTGAGGAGTGTAGGGGAGAGGGGGTGCAGCGTGTGAGTGTCGTGATGGTTTTAGTGTGACGGCAGTGTTGCTGTGTTCAGTCATAAGATTGGTGGGTGAAGAAGGTGGAGGATGTAGTGTGATGTGGGTGTTGTAAAGTGTAGTAGTTGAAGGGGGTGGAGGGAATGATTGGAAGGTAGTACTGTGGAGTGTATAGTATGAGCAAAGAATTGTCTAGAACTGGATAGTTTAAGTCCTATGGTAAGTTTGTGGGCTAGAGTGTGGTCAAAAGAGTGAACAGTAAGGTGTATTGGTGGTGAAGTTTGTTTCTTGCATATAGTAAAGGAAAGTGTTTGGTGTGTAGTGGGTGACGAGGCGGATCTAGCTTCCCCCCTCTCCCCTCCCCCTCATTCCCTCCCTCCCGTTCCAGTGTGCCGAGAAGGGTGAAGGGGGCCGTACTATGGTAAAAAAAAAAAAAAGCTTGCCCCACCTTTTCTCTTACTAGTGTCAAGCATTGCAATCACTCTGGCAAATACTCGTGTTTAATGGACAAGGGGTCAATTACTGCTTGTAAACCAGGCTCCTATGGATATGTAATCAAGAAAGTTGTCGATGTAAGTTTAGGAACCCCTCTTGAATAATCCTGTATCCCCCTCCCCTGGGGTTGTGTGTAACCGGTAGCGTAGTGTATAGTGCGCTCTCGTTATAGTAAGAGAGAGAGACAGCCAGACAGAAGGTTATAGTATTTTCAGATAATATTGACACGAGTGTGTTTATATTGACACGTTATAACCACTGTGCAGGTCATGATATTGTGGACGATCATTGACGATATCTCAAAAACCCCAGGAAATTTTAAGGTATGTACCGTTAACATCAAAATTTCAGAATATTTTAAGTCTCACTCTTCCACGCCCCAGTAGACCATTCCTCATGTCCTTCAAAACATCCACAAATCTGTCACATAAGTGTCCAGATCTTTTCAAGAAAACTATTAAACCAGAAAATAAATGGTAAAAAATTCATAATTATATTGTAAAATTAATTTTCTAATTAGTGTCTTAAGATCTTGCACAATTATATATATATATATATATATATATATATATATATATATATATATATATATATATATATATATATATATATATATATATATATATATATATAATCCACACGCTTTACTAAGAGAGACTGATGGAGATTTATTCATATCTTGTGCAATACTTGACGTCTATGATCGTAGCCAGAGGGTAGTACTGTATCAGAGGGTAGTACTGTATCAGAGGGTAGTACTGTATTGTAAGCTGTATTTGATTCAGATTATAAAGAGGTTTGCCTTCTTTTATTCTTTACTCTGCCAAGGAGGAACAATAACTTTAACGCTGTCTGAATGTAAATAAGAGGGTTTTTTTCAGTATTCTTTCGTACAGTTTGTGGTTTTCTTCTGGTAAAGTTCATAAGTAAATGGTTAGTATATACATATATACAAGATATGTTGTGGTTTATATTTCTTACATCCTCACCCACGAGGCCTTAAAAGCCTCTTTGCAAGAGTTGACCACAGTTGTAATAATTTAGCTCCAAAGGTGTTTCCTTTTTTCAGAGAACATTAACTTAAGCGTCTGCTAAACATGTTTGTAACTCACGTTTTTTGACATATCAAGAATGGCACCAGGGTTTTAAAAAAACTGAAGACCAGTAGACGGTAAAACAAATTGTAGGGCGAATATTAGTTAATGGACAAGCCCTCCTGGGAGTAGAAAACCTAATACAAAGTAGACCCACGAAAAAATATAATTTTTGGCACGTATTTGTGTCTATTTATCTAGTTACACAAAAAATTTTGGTGCAGTCAATTTGGCCGATGTTCGATCTATTGTAACGTTGTGAGACTCGGTCGTACAATTTTCAGATCTCGTTTCAGAAATATTTATATTAATAAAAGCAATATGCATAGTACCTTACGGTTAATTGATCAACATAATTTATAATACGTAATGATCACGTAAATATATCAAAATGTAGTTTATTATTTCTAATGTTACCTGTGATTTATTAGAGTTTTTCTGTTGACAGCAATCAGAATGTACTATTGAACTATCTCTAATTTATTTTACATGAAACACAATATGTTCATGTTCCCATACTATATTGAGATTAGATGTTTTTTAATTTTTAATTTCCTGGGAAAGATTCTTAGACGTACAATTTTAAAATCTCTCAAAACACTCAGGTCTTGCACATATCTGTGGTCTGCATGAGGGGCAACGAATGTCGCCCCGTAACAGCTGAGCTGCGGGGAAAAAATATACAGTATTATCAATATGGCCAGAGGATGGGTGAATGTTTGTCTTTTTCTTTAAAATTCGTTTCATATTCTTACTTTTCTTCCATGACTACAAATGTAATTCTAACAACACTGATATTTGTGACTCATTTCTTGAATCAGGTCCTGCTGTATGTTTCCTCTTGTATTTTTCATCTTTTACTGTTATATCGTTCAAGCATTGACGAGAACCAAAGCAATATGACGTTTACCACGAGAAAAAAAATATACCTGATCATTACACGGAGATGTTGTGAAATGTAATACATTAAAAGGGATACGTAAATATATTTTAATGGAGCAATAACACAGTTTGTATGTGGCTACATTAGACTAAAATTCTTCAGATTATTTATTTAGAAGAGATTACGTCCAAAAACTGTACAGTGTTTCCTTATCCGTTTATTCGTGAATATGTTTACACCAAGTACAGTATATAGGAAGCTATTTGAACTTGTTTCTTGTAAGCTTTTGCGAAATCTTTAAGATAAGGTACATTTTTTTATGAAAGGATACTTCCTTTTTAGGTTTCTGTAGCCCTATTCCCATTTTTTTTAGATTATTTCGAAAGCCGTTTTATTCTAGACCTAAGGCGTATTTATTATAGATTAGTACGATTTGTGATCTTTTTTTATCGTGGCTCTCTGTATCGTAATAATTTGGAAATGTCTTTTTGTACTGTTAATTTCTAAGGAATTTTCCTTCTCCTTTTTTCACGTAAATATTATTATCGTATTGGCTTATTGAGAAAAAAGTTTAGTTATTATAATAACAGTTGAATTGTTAGGTAATGTTAAGAAACGCCCATTTAAGGCATAGTCTCAGTGTAACTTTGACGTGACTTTGGACACTAGTTTAGTACTTTAGGAGAATTGTTTCAGTTAGATGTGTTACATCGGCTCTTACCTGTAAAACCTCACTTACAAACCTTTCAGAATCAGGCTACTGAGTTTTAGCTCATCAGGTGTATCAAGTATTCTCACAAAAACGGTCATTTTGTTGCCGAACTAAAAAGGAGTCTCTTAAAATCTGATTATAATCTGCGCTTTTTATGGTTTGGCAGGAGAATAAGTAAATTTTAGTGCATCAATACCTAAATTGTCTTTTTCTGGGAAAAAATAGGAATGCAAAATTCAATGCAAATCAACAATACTGTAGTATTGTTGATATTCAAACATGGTTAAGATAGTTTCGTGAGTAAAAAAAAAACATTTTGTCTTCATATTTTTCTTTATTTGTCTCTTTTCTTGAACAGTTTAGTCTCTTTTTTTTCACGGTTTTTACATAAATTTTAGTGTGAATTTGACAGTTTAAAACCTTTGTAAATCCTTAGTGATATCTTCCATTAATATTATATCCAGTATTGTTAATTTTGTCTTTAATTTCATAATTATTAGAAATACCATTAAAATTAAATATTTAATATGAGAAATGTAAACAGTCCTCACTTTCATGTTAACAAGGATGACCAAGAATTACTTATCAGCAGCGTTAGTGGTTCATGGCGAAAGCCTAACATGCCAGGGGGTGCAGTGTGGACCTAGAGGCATGAACGGGCCAGGGGTGAAGGAGAATTGGGAAAGTGAAGAGAGATCTGGAATGGGGGGGGGGGGGAGTCGAAGATACGATTAAAGATTAAGGCAAAGTAGGGTGAATGT